>NC_092644.1:36331635-36525210 GCF_039555335.1 Amphiura filiformis | reverse complement strand
AAATGCAATATACTATATAGATAATTCTATTACCCCCACGACCCATTATTCAAAATCGCGCACTGTGATTTGTTGAAACGCGTCACATGAAAGACCATTAATTAGCGATAAAGTGACCAGGGCAACGAACTTTATGTTCTTCTATCATCACAGCACACCTGTTTATGTAGGGGAGAATGGAATGCCAGAGATGTGTTATTGTAAGTACATACCTGCTTATAGGGGAGAATGGAGTTTTATTGGAATGTGCATACGCTTTGGCTACGCATAGGCGCTCCACCTTGAGGTAAACAACTTGAAATATTTGGGCAAAAAATGTGATATTTTCTCTTTAAATCGCACTATTTTGTGGTAATAGAATAGAAATAAAGGGTGCAGCATTATCCTTTACACGCAAATAATGTGTCCTCAGCAGTAAAAACGTTTAAATAATGGGTTTGGCTGCGCCTCACCCATTATTTACGTTTTTACTGCCTCGGACACATTATTTTTGTGTAAAGGATCATGCATTACCCTTTATTTCTTAAATAATGGTCCACGGTTGGAAAAGTATTAATAGAATGGGCACGACACAGCAACGCCCATTGCTGTTGATGGGATTCCTTACGAGGGTACATTGGGCAATTCCAGTTGAAATCCATACACCCCTTCTGGAAGACATGACCATGATCTTCCGCACAGCGACTGGGAATTTGAAATGGGATTATCTGAATGGATGGCTCTATTCGAAATCTACACCCCCTGTGTGGGAGATTAAGGTCAGGTCTACCATAGGTGGTGTATGGATTTCAGCTGGAATAGCCCAATATTCACCCACATTTATTTACCTTTGCCCGTAAATAGCATGACAAAAACAAAAAATACAAAATAGTTTTGTCCAAATAATTGAACTTTTACAGCAAGGGCGGTGCATATGCATACATCCACAGCGCAGCTAATATATGTTGCAGAAACTTGAATGCATAGCCACCCATATTGCTCAGAGTAGAATGTGACATGATTTGTTACGATTTCTATGTTATAGAATTCTTGAGTGTGAAAATTGGCTGGTAATCGTTTGCATGCTATGTACTCTGAAAACAAAACACGGTCTGGGATATAATTTCTACACTCATGCGGGCTGCCATCGGGGTGTTGGCGACCATTTCAGTGAGTCACCAAAACCCCTGAACATGTCCCACCATCCTATATCCATCAGCATGACCTACAATACGCATCTCAGCTGTCAATTGAGTTATAATGTATACGACCCTGTTGTGTTCCAATTAAACGAGTATAATAGCAGCTTACATACATATATATGTTGTAGCCTGGCTGTCAACTCCCATATTTAATACTCCCTGTATATACCAATCAAAAAACACCCATTTACTTAACGTACAGGTATGATAACTAATCTGTCAGTCATCAAAATGTGTTAGTAGCAACATGTACAGTAAGTCCTTACTTGAGATTCTGTTGAGGGTGCCACGTGTAAGCTGGATCTCCTACTTGTTGAGGCAGATGTGGACGGACCTTCAGGAACTGATGATACTTCCAGTTTCTTGAATGGATCCTTACCCAACTGGAGTAAAACCAGGAAGGATTGGAAGTAAAATGTCAGACAATAAAAAAACAATCTATCTGAAAATCTTTTGACTTCACTCATATCAACCCATCGCATAGAATACTTGATGGTGATTTTCTTGTAACTGAAGGTTGTAAGTTATAATTATGCACTTATGACCATCTACACTAGATGCAACATTCATTGTTCCTATAATTAGTATCATGCTCTATTATTGTTTTTCATCAATAATGGTATTTGAACATCACATAAAACCAATCAGTTACTTGCGATTTGCCAGTTACTTTCGGAGTGGTGATAGATACCCAAGTTATTGGCTGATATCCAGCCTACTTGTTAGGCATCATTATTATATTGTACATTTGATTACTTGTAACATTAATACAAAAAATTAAAAAACAAAACAAAACTACAACAATAACTATATAGGCAAGTAAGGCCCGGGTAACCCCCTTCAAGGGTTTCTACACTTAATTTGAATACAATTTTATCTAAATGTATAATTAACATTTGCTTTTCTCAAGCACTTACTTGTCTTTAGTGATTTTCATTTCTGAAGTCTATTGCTATGTTTATGATGTATATGCAGATATTTTGTTCCAAGAGAGGCTATCATTAGGCCTCAGTGGTCTTCCAGCCTCTCTCTGTGAACTTAGTATTTGTTGTACATGTACATCTGAATTTTTATTGTAAATTTTGTAATTCTTTAACCTTTGAATTGCCCAAGTGTGACAACCTTTGACCTCAAAAATAAATAATATTAACAAATCACTACCCATTACTTTGGTATTGATACATGGATACATGAGTATGCCAAATATAAATTGGTCTGTTTTGAAACACGAAGGAACATAGAATATTAAAAAATAACCAAATCCAAAACTTGAATGGATTGATAGACAGGACACACAGACAGACAGACAGACAGACAGACAGGACAGACATAACAGAAAGACACACACAAATTATGTTGCTATATATAAGGTCTTGCCAATATTCAAATTAAGTAACCTTAAAATGTGTACATCCATATCAAAATGATGCACTTGTCGGCTGCTAGAAGTGTCTCATTTCAAAGAGTAAAAAGCTACGAATAAATACCAAAATCAACTCAAGTGGAGGTCACTTCAAATCATCCTAAGTCACATGGTTTGGGAATACAGAGAACATTCCTTAACCATGTGACTTGGGGATGATTTGACTGAGTGACCTTCACTTGAGATGAATCTGGTATTTATTCCTAGCTATTGTTTGAAATGAGACACATGTAGCAGACGACAAGTGCATCGTTTTGATATGGATGTACACAAATGTCATCAGTATTCAAAGACAATGTGACTTCTTACAGCAATTATGCCGTGGGTCACCCCGAGCAGTTTTGAGGGAAAAAAAACACAGGCATAGAAATTACGATGAAAATAAGACAGTGATATTTTCAATTATAACTTTAGGACTTCAGTTTCATTATCCTGCATTTTACAGCATGTTATTCTATGATTAATATAGATCTCATTTAACTTTCTTAAAAAAACTTTTAAAAAGGCAGTAAATATGTTGCCTTAAAATTAACAGAACATGATAAATGGGCTATTCCATTTAAAATCCACACTACTCCTGTGGAAGATTAGGAAAATATCTTCCACAGCAGGAGTAGGAATTTCAAATGGAATAAACACACTAAAGTTTGTTCGGTTTATATAAGGCGGAAAAAATAGGACTCATAACACCGTGTATTGACGTAGAATGGCGTGCACGCAATTTGGCGTGATGCTAACACTAGTTGTGCGTTGTAATGCGTGACTGGTGTACCCTTATGTGAATTTATGCGAGAGTGAGTTAAGAATTTATTGTCATGCGCATCATTTCCTGACATGGGACCAAGCCCATACACTGCTATGCCAGACATCAATTTCACCACCAATGGAATTGAGAAACTTCTTAGTAAGCTCAACCCAAGGAAAGCATGTGGACCAGATCTTGTTCCAATTCGCATCCTTAAAGAGACAGCTGAACAAATTGCTCCTATTTTACAAGTCATCTTTACCCAGTCCTACAACACTGGATCTTTCCCGTTGACTGGGTATCTCGAATATCGTTGCCGTGTTTAAGAAAGGAAACAAAAATATGCCCTCAAACTACCGCCCGATATCACTTACCTGTGTGACAACCAAACTCATGGAACACATCATATTCCACTCAATAATGGAACACCTTGAAGAGAAGCAAATACTTGCCTGGTACCAGCATGGATTTAGACAAGGACATTCAACAGAATCACAACTTATCGTCACCCTGGAGGAGATCGCCAGATCACTTGACAACAACACACAAACAGATGTGCTAATACTCGACTTCTCCAAAGCATTCGATACGGTGGCGCACCAACGACTCATCAAGAAGATAGACTACTATGGAATACGTGATAAGACCAACGGTTGGATAAAGACATGGTTGACCAACAGAACCCAGAGAGTTGTAGTCGAAGGTGAAGCCTCATCCACAGTGCATGTTGATTCTGGAGTGCCTCAGGGCACGGTCCTTGGGCCACTGATGTTCTTGTTATTCATCAATGACATTGGAAACAACATCAATTCATCCATTAAACTGTTTGCAGATGACTGCCTATTATTTCGCACCATCAAAACACCTGCAGATGCAAACCAGCTGCAAGAAGACCTGAACAGCCTGGATGATTGGTCCCATCAGTGGCAGATGAGATTCAACGCCAAGAAGTGTTATACCATGAGAATCCACAGGAAAAAGAAGCCAATTACCCACCAATACATCATGGGAAAGGAAGAGCTCTGTGCAGTCTCCAGCCAGGCCTACCTTGGAGTAGAAATTCATGAACAACTTAGCTGGAAACCTCACATCGAAGCTGTGGCATCCAAAGCTGGAAAGACCCTTGGTTTTATAAGACGGAATCTTGGCAAATGCTCATCCATCATCAAGACTCAGGCTTACACTTCACTTGTAATGATCACAGTTAGAGTATGCATCTGTCGTCTGGGATCCTCACAAACAAAATCAGATTGACCAACTTGAGATGATCCAGAGGAGGGCCGTCCGCTTCATCTGTGGAAATTACAGCAGAGAAGCCAGCGTCACTGCCATGAGACAAGACCTCGGCATACCCACTCTGGAAGAAAGAGGCGCAGACAAGCCCGGCTCACTATGTTCTACAAGGCTGTTAACCAACAAATCGCCATACCCATACCAAACTACATACAGACCAGAACCAGATCAACACGAAGCAGTCAACATCAACGCTTCATGCGACTCAGCTCCAACTCTGACACATATAAACACAGCTTCTTCACCAGGACCATAAGAGAATGGGATGCGCTCCCCCAAGCCATCATCGAACTGCCCACCATAGAGCAGTTCAAGGGAGCCATCAGCAGAGAGTAGACATGACAGAGAGTTTTTACTTGCACCAAACCAGCACCTGTAAATTTGGAGAGCACTTTTGCACAGACAGAGTCCACTGTTGTAGGCACCGCACCAAAGTCCTCATCCAGATGCTGAACAGGCTTTGATGAGTAGCAGCATAGAAGTAGAAGTAGAAGTAACAAAAGCCGAATAATTTCCGCCTTATATAAACCGAACAAACTTTAGACAGCTCCATTTGAAAATCATCCTCTCTCTATCTGGATCTGGATACTGTACTCTGATCTGATTAAGCAGGTTACTGCATCACATCAGATGAAATAGTGTATGGAATTCAAATGGAGTTGTTTAATGTGCTCATTCCATTTGAAATTCATACTCCCCCTGTGGATAATATTTCCAAAATCTTCCACAATTAAGGCTAGCATGGATTATATGGAATAGCCCAATTCTGTTCTTTATTACCTGATCCTGATGTTTCATGATGTCCGGAGCTTTAGCAAACACAACACACACCGTTCCTTTTCCAGTTGAATGCTTACTTATCATGCCGTGTTTATGCTTCTCTAATATCCCTTGTCGATACGCCGATTTAGCGTCCTTCCCTTTCTGATATACGACCCAGCCAGACTTCTTATTTCTTTTACCAAGACTTTCCGTAGTTACTCGACATTTGTCCAATTTTCCAAATTTTTTGAAATACTTGTCCAGGTGCATGGGTTTTATGTGGTTGGAGATGTGAAAAATCATCAGTGTACGATTTGCAATATGCTGTGATGCGAGAAATTAAAAATGGAAATAAAATAAAACTTACATGCATGAAAAATACCCAACACATCAGAATCAGTGATAACAAGATGGAGTTTCCATTCTTAAGAAAAAGGCAACTTTAGAAATATTACTGTATATCGTTATGATTCGGCAGACAGCCGAATCCGGATTCGGCTTTTGGTAAATTCATTTTACGCATTCATTACTTTTGAATTTGAGAATAAGGGATCATTGCTTTACATAATAGAGGGCAGCATATCAAATTTTTAACAGAGATCAGATGATAACAGCATAGTAAGTATTCAAAAGAGGGCAGCATACAGGGTTAGCTAACGGTGACTCACAGTACGGTCAAAGACGATAACCGTTAAAAAATTGATATGCTGCCCTCTATAGGTAAAGCATTGATCCCTTGTTCTCTAATTCAAAAGTAATGCATACCAAAAATGAATTTACTAAAAGCCGAATCCGGATTCGGCCGTCTGCCGAATTCATAACGATATAATACTTGTTGATCCTATGTTTAAAGCCCAAAGTATTCTACTAGTCTCATATCCGGGTATGTTGGCCCTTTGCACAAACTATTTTTGGAGCCCACATATCAATTGGGCTATTCCAGTTGAAATCCATACACCCCCTAAAAAATATATGTTGGTAATAATGTTCGCTTCACCTAGGTATCAGCACACTTCAACAATTATTCTGCTGCCAATAGGATATATCGATCAGAATCGTTTCTGCTTCACCATATCCGCAACCGATGCGCAGGTACTCTCAGCTGCTTTAGATTGTGATTACCCCCAACAGCTCCCCATTTTACATCAGGGTGGAGTGAAGCAACTGCGAATTAAGCTGTCTTGCTTCAACATCAACATCTTGAATCAGCATCAAGGGAACACTGCCAGACATCACATGCATACAAATTATTTTGGTCTGTGACCATATATGTAACATCAGCCAGATAAAAAAATATATATAATTGTAAAAAAAAAAAAAAACATACATGTCAGCATTCTTTACCTTAGCTTCTATCCAGTTCATCTTTGGTAGGTTTTTATCTCTTGTTGGATCCTGACCAGCCTGCAAATTAATATAACACAAGATATTAACACACATGATAGCTGAATCTCTAACCTTGCATTAAGGTTAGTATTATTAAGGTTTTGACATTGAAACAGGCATAAGAATTAGGGTTACAAGTACAGGGATGTGATGAGTGACCTCTGATCAAAAACACAGAAATTTTACCAGATTGCAAATATAGCTATCTCCACTTCAACAGGTATTTAACCAAAGGGTTAAATTGTTTTCCAAGGATTCTGAATCCATCTTTGTTCCCCGTTCAATTAACTTGCGGTCCATAGATGCCATATACCTGCCTTTTCCACATTAGCTATGTTCAGAACATCAATAATACTCCTTAGACATCGGAAGGTTTGGATTGAAAAAAAGGTGCCAAACCATCACTCATATTGACAATTTAGCAATGGCGGCGGTCAACATCGGCAACTTTCGGCGAACATATATACACACATCACATATGTAACGGTGACTGTTACCATGCATAGGTATCATATTATAGCCTCACTTACTATGCATGCAACGGCAACTTTCATACATTTATACAACAACGCAGAGAAACGTACCTATCTTCCACATGGGGAGTATGTTTTCCAAATGTAATTGGTCAGGGTTAATCATTTTGAAACCCATACTCCCTCTGTATTATGGCTTTACCTACATCTTCCACAATGGAGTAAGTATTCAAATGGAAATTACCCAACTGACTATTCTATTTGAAACCTATACTCCCCCTGTGGAAGACTTAAGCTAAATCTTCCACAGGGGTAGTGTGGATTTTCAATGGAATAGCTCATTTACCTCTTTGATGATGTCCATCCAGTCAAACCTAACTATGACAAATCCACTGCTAATCTCATGTATACTCTGCTTGGTAATCCTTCCATGGCTGTCATGGTCCTCTATTCTCCCTCCATAATACGCCGCCCGGGCATCACCGATCGTTTTAAACAGCAGTCTTGCATACTTCTTTTTGCCTTTCAGGAAGACCTTGACATTTTCCAAGCTACCAAATTGGTTGAAATGATTCTCTAAATCTGGCCTTTCAAAGTCGTCCATGTGAAAAACAACCAGGGTTCGTTTTGCAGTTTCCTGTATCGAATGATCAAAAATATAATTAGATAATGTGTATTTATATTCAAAGCAACATTGTGTAGATCACACCAAAGAATGAAAGTCCCCTTTTTTGAGCAAGAATATCATAGGTTAATTATAAGCAGAAGTGTTTTACACCGCTGTAACTTATGAAAATTTCTTTTAAACATGTAATGAAAACATATTTAAAAACAGGAAAAATATAAACCATGGATACCATGTAGACTGCCAATCATTTTACAGGGTGTCCCAAAAAAAAAAGAGGCCCCTCATTGCGCCCTCTTTTTCTACTATTTCTGAAAACTTAATCAAATATATTTTGGTATGTAAAAAAACCTTGAGTCCTTAGCTTTAATAAACCAAAACAATTTTATCAATCGGTTCACAACTTTTGAAGATATGCTCTTTTAAAGAAATGTACCCGTTTTCACTCTGTCCACGGAGAAGGTTTGGCTACTTCAAAGATTGAAAAGGAGTACACATACCATGCATGAATATCAAATATTCCTCAATGATAACTTTCTAAAATAACTTTATTTATGGAATGGGCTTTATCAGTAGGTTTATGGGCAATGGATTTTATTTATAGTGTCATTAATTTGTGGGTAAAATGGATGACGAATGGGACTTCTTTTGCTTTACTTTACTTATTTTTGTTTTATTATGTTTCTTACTTTCTTACTTTGTTGTTTCTTGATTTCTTTTTTTATTTACAACATAAGTCATTTCTCTTTTTAGCCCTAAAAGACTGTTTGGTTTGTCTTTAGTTCTTCTGAACTGAGTTTACTGTGCTGCTCTGCCCTCTACCGGGTTGCCTCCTTGGCGAATACAGGTTTCAGCCCTGGTCCTCATTGCATCAATTGCGTTGTGTCCAATACTTTTGCGCCGGATACTTGCGAATGCATTCAGTAATACGTTTGCAAAGATCTTAGATTTTGCCACAAAGGGAAAAAAAAAGTGGCGTGAGGTCTGGTGATCGTGCAGGCCACTCCACAGCATGAGCCATCCCAACCACTCTGTTTGCTATCCGTGGACAGAGTGAAAAACTGGTACTTTTATTCAAAAGGGCATATCTTCAAAAGTTGTCAGCCGATTGAAATAATTGTTTTGGTTTATTAAAGCTAACGATTAAAGGTTTCTTTACATACCAAAATATATTTAATCAACTTTTCACAAATAGGAGAAAGGCGCAATGAGGGCCTCTTTTTTTTGGGACACCCTGTAGCTTAATTGTGCGAGAGTAAAGAAAGAATAAACTGCTAAAACGAATAAACTCATGACATGTTTCAAAGAATTTTAGTTTTATTTACCGGATCATTGGGCCTATCTTCATCCACCTCCGGTAAGAAATCATATTTCAAAATGACATATCCCTTCCCAATGTTATGTCTACTCTTCTTGCTATCCTCTATCTGGCCGCTGTTAAATGCCGTATTTGCGTCGCTTTCTGATCGGAATCGAACCTTGCCAAATGACTTGTTGCCTTTTGGGATGACAATAAATTTCTCCACCTTTCCGTATTTATTGAAGTACTTTTCTAAGTCAACAGATGAGAAATCGTTTATATGAAGCACCACCATTGAACGTTTTGCAAGCTCAAACTGTTTGGAAAGAAAAAAAAAACACAACAAGAAACTGTGTGATTAAATTGTTTATTTTGTTCTGCAACTGTGTTTCAACTTCACCAAAACTATCTCAACAAGTTGATGATCTTGAGCTCTAATTTTATAAAGACTTGCAACAATAGTTCATGAGCCTAAGTATTGAATATAGAAAACAAAATTGGCTCAAATATTTTGAACAAAATAAATATCAGCGAGAGAAAATTGTGCTCATTTGCATGTATTATAATTTGTCTTAAGACAAAGTCATTTTGGACATGTTCCATGAATAACTTCACAAACAATAAAAACCAAGCAATTTGTAGTTGGTCTTCCTGGAGGTGTCACACACTGGCAACACTTGAATACCTATTGCTACCCCTAGAGATTAGAGTTAGGATTAAGTCTTAGATTTGGATTACTGGATTACTGGCAGAGTCGTAACGAGTCGGGTCATTTCATGGTCAAGTCGAGTCATTTCTTACAATATCTTGAGGCAAGTTGAATCAAATGACACAAGTCACTGTACAAACACTAAGGGATAAAATTTGAAAATCTGGGTACAGTCACTTTATTTGTAAAAAGTTGAGTCTTGAGTCATGACTCGTTACAAGGTTAAGGATTAAGTTTTAAGGTTGGGATTTGAGTTAGGATTAGAATGTAGCGATTATAGTTGGGGTGGCACCTACCCTCTCTCTGTTCTCTTCCTCCTGACTTCTAACATCCGTCTTGTGTGCTTGGAATGGAACTTGAGCTGTAGATGCAGGCTGAAAGAGATAATATAAATAAATCGAGGGTGAACCCATAAGCATTTAATCGCCAATTTATCCAAGACCTTGATTTTAGGTTCTAGGGTTAGGGTTATGTTTTAAGGTTAGGATTAGAATAAAGAGATGTATGGTACAATGCAGGCTGTATCAAAATGATTGGTACACATCAGTTTCCAGTGATGGATATTTGTTGATTAATGTGATAAACAGTCATAAGGCCAAAAAATAGATTTGTCTCTTGTCCCATGGGAGTTTGAAATCTAATCCAGTATGCAGTTTTTTACTTTATCAATAAATCAGGTGTTCAGGGGGGTTACCCCTCTTGAAAACTTACCGATTTTGGCCCATTATGTTTTGGCAATGGCAATTTTTTTAAATAAAATAAAATTGTGAAATAAAATTTTATTTTTGAACGTTTTTACCATCAGAAATCTAATGCACACGGCGGACATGAGACAAACCTTTTTTTTTTGGCCTAACAGTCATATAACTATAAATTAAATTATGGTCATTTTAAGAAGACCCTATGTTGCATTTGTAAGCAGCAGGCTTTTCAATAACCATCAAAACTGGTGGGTACCAATCATTTTGATACAACCTGTAGTCCTGTATGCCTTAAATTACAAATATTTATTGTCAAATAAGTGTAGAATATGCTAGATATGAGAAGGTTTTAGGAAAATCATAGATTAATTTTCATTGGATATTAAGTGATTTCATAATACTTGTAAACAAAATGCATGACAAAAATATTTTGAAAATGTTGTCATCACATTTTGCTTAATAATATTATTCTTTTCTGGGTTTTTTTCTGAAAATGAAATGCGTACAAATTGCTCCCAAAATGAAACGGTAGCAGGGTAAGGGTTAGGATTATAGTTGCGGTGGCACCTACCCTCTCCCTGTTCTTTTCCTCCTGACTTCTAACATCCGTCTTCTGTGCTTGGAATGGAACTTGAGCTGTAGATGCAGGCTGAAAGAGATAATATAAATAAATCGAGGGTGACCATAAGCATTTTAAATGGAGATGATTACCCATTTATCCTTGACCTTAATTTTAGGTTTTAAGGTTAGGGGTTATTTAGGATAGGATTAAAATGGTATGGTAAAATATGTCTATAACTATTTATTGTCAAATCAGTGCAGAGCAGGTTAGATAAAAAAATTGAGAGTTTTACGAATATTATATATAGATTGATTTTCAATGGATATTTGGTGATTTCATTATGCAAACAAAATTTATGAAACCAGAAACGCTCCGATTTTCGGGGGTTTAAAACTCGGGAAATCGGAGTAACTCCACGAAAATCGGAGTAGTTGGCAGGTATGTAGTAATATTAACGAATATAAATTTAGCGTTAATTATGATTAATTAGTTGATAGTCCATTAATAATATGCACCGAAGCAGCATCGATGGTCGATCCAAAGATCGAACAAATTCGTTTCTAGTGCCTAAGGGTTAGAATTATGGTTGGGTGACACCTACCCTCTCCTTATCCTGTCTGACCTGACTTCTGACATCTGTCTTCTGTGCTTGGGATGGAACTTGACCTTGAGCTGCTGACTGGAAGAGATAATATAAACAAATGAAGATGAAGAATACAAAGTTCACTGACCTGACAGTTGAGTGTCGTGGGCACACCTTCTCCGATGAATTTCAGCCTGTAGAGGGCGCACTACTCACGGAGATGATTGGGTCATAGATGTGACTTAGAATATGGGCCCCCTCGTCTCTGTTCATGACTTGCGATTATTTCTTCCTTATCCAGATGGATTCCATAATTCTTCCCGATCTAGCATCACCTTCCATGACTCAATCATATCCGCAAGTAGTGCACCCTCTACAGGCTGAAATGCGTCAGAGAAGGTGTGTGGACATAGCTCACTCTGAAGAAGAATGTCGCCCACGAAATTCAAAACTCAGTGAAAAAATATCTAATTTGGTTTTGAAAAAAACCAATTTGTATTCTGAATTTCTGCAAACCTGAATTTATTTACGAACTGAAGATGAATATAAGCATTTAAAATAGAGATAACTGGCTCCCACCCCACCCCCTTCACAAGGGGGGGGGCAATGATGCAGATGCTTGCACAGAGGCTGTACAGTATTTACTTACCGAACTGGTTGCAACATTGCGATTAGAACTCAATTCTTCACCAGGTGCAGACTGTTGACCATCCCCACTGGTCTCAAATGAGCCCTTACCAGTTCCATGTTCACTACAAGTAGCTGCTCTAATCTTTTCTATTCTCACAGTCACAAAACCACCGCTTACATTGTGCCTTCTTGATACTCCATCGTAATACCATAAACCGTTTCGGTATGCCCGTTCGACCTCATCAATTGATGTATATGTGATTTTGGCAATTTCACCGATAATTTGAGTTTGTTGTATTGTTCCGTATTGTTTGAAATAGTTGAACAGGGTCAGTCTGTCGAAGTTGTACATGTGTTGCACAATCAGTGTAGTTGTCTTGACCTATTTGTGGAACAAATGGAAAAAACATTTAATTATAAAATTTAAGAAAACACTTTTAGGGGGCATGCAAAATTAATTTGGTAAAACAACAACCAAACCAACAGAAACAGAGCCAACAAAGACAGAAAAGGGATATTATAATATTAATTATTTTCAAAATCACAACCTGTGCAGGGACGTCTTGAACCTATTTTGTGGCATTTCAGCATGCACACGAACACAAATAACCCTATGCTCCACACACAAAAATAAAGCTCCACTCCCCTCACATACACACACTGCCATTTCAGTTTAAATATCCACCAAATGAGTGGAATTTTCCTACATTGAGTTACCCGAGTACGCTTAAACCAGAACATTTTGGGTTTTCATATCAACTATATAATATTTTGATGCAAAATGTACACCTTTGTGATTTGTAGAGAATTGTTCAAACTCTTAACTCCATGTTATTATGCCGCTGGCATCATTCTACCACAAGTCTTCAATTATTCTTACCTCTTCAGGCTGACTCTCCTCTTTTTCAGCAACCTGAAAAAAAAATGATGAGGAATTACTTGCTTCATTTAACCCTGATTTAAAGGGGTGTAACCTGATTGACACCATCATCCCTCATTTTTCTTCATCAAAACTGAGATTTTGGCATCAGAAGAATATATTTTCCTCATTACCCCAGTTACCTCAGAGCCACATTTTACATTAGCAGATAGGCGAGGTCTGCTTTATATTCTCTGTTGACAAGGGGCAGTCTTCAGTGAATGGCTCTTTTCAGAGCCATCAATAGGCAAGGGTGGCCTACATGTCTCATTCTTTGGTACTTTGTCCTGAAGAAGTCAGAGCTACACCTGACGAAAGCTTGACAGTTCTAAACTTGTCCAACGGGCCAAAGGCGTAGCTGCTAAAAACTTGCTATTGTTATGAACTCCAGTCGTAAAAACCTACCACACAATAAGCCCATCTCACAAGTTACTCCAGTAAAATTTAACACTTCAGATATGCTTCATTTAGATGGCATGAACAAAAATGTGGTGAATTGTGGTAACCACATCGTAAGTGTATGTACTATAATTCTATGGGGCTTTGCTATACATGTTTATTTACTTGACACCTCATAGGGCACAATGCAACTTTATTCCCTCAAGTTGTACCAAATTGAATGGAAAAAGTGAGCATTTTAAAAGTGACACATTTGGGATATTTCTTCCTTCAGGGTTATTCCCACCAGCTTTTTTCACTGTGCTCCTAATTATGATGATGATGATGATGCTCCTAATTAGCATGTGTCGAAAGAAAAGTCTATGTAAACTTTTGTCACTTTTGAAATGGTCTCATTTCCTTGGTGTTTAATTACCAAGTGCCATCATTTTCTCCATATCAGGTTTAAAATGCTTCCAGGTAGCCATAATTTTCTAACAACAGATAATCCTGCTGTATACCCGGGAGTAAACATTGTCAATATGGTAAATAGAGAAATATATTGAAATATATTATTATTTATATTATTATTATTATTATTATTTTATAAGCTTACCACACTTGCCGCAACATTGGTACTGGGACCAGGCGTAGATTGATTTCCAATTGTGGTAGTTGCGGTGGTATAACTTGATGCAACATTGGTACTGGTACCAGGTGTAGACTGATCTTCAATTCTGTTAGTTGCAGGCAAGCTGGTATTACTTATTCCGGCATCATGCTTGGAATCCAATGCTTCATCTGGCACAGATTGAGGCTCAACTCTGCTGGTCACAGACAAGCTGCTGTCACCAGTTGTGTCCTGTCTCTTGGAACTCAGAGCATGATCATGTGCAGATTGATTTTCAACACTGCTGGTCGCGAGTGAGCTGCTCTCCGTTCCCTGCTCGCTGCTTGTATCTCCTGCCCAGGGATGTAAGTAACCCTGAAGAAAAAATACGGAAAATACGGAAAAAAGCGTGTAAATTCGGGCTAAAAAGTCCAAAATGGGCTGAAAATAAAAGAAATTGTGTAAATCTGGACTACAAAAAATACAGAATTCTGTAAAAATACAGAAAACTTACATCCCTGCCTGCCAGTTTGAGTTCCACAGCCATTCTCACCACCACAAAGTTGTCTTCTACAACGTGTTTGGTTGATAATCCATCGGGTAACATTTCACCACTTAGGAATCCTGCTAGAGCTTCATTCCTTGACTGGAAAGTTATTTTGAATAGTTGTTTTGGTGTGTCTTTACAGTAAATGCTGACTGTCTCTATTGTTCCATAGTTTTCAAAATATTTGACCAAGTCTGTTTTTTTGTAGGTTTGCGTTCGCAGCACGGCAATTGAACGTTTCGTGATCTCCTGTTAATGAGAAACATGAAGAAACCAGGTCATTAAAATTGTATGGCAAAAAATGTTTGCTTGTACTTTGAAACATTTATAACAAGGATACAATAAGTTTGTCTTATTACATTTTAAGGTAAACAAGAAACATTTGCTAAACCTTAACAAAGGAGAGAGGGAAAGTTTGCTTGCTCTTGGTATGTTTGATTGGTCTTCTCTTTCCTTTTAAGGGTAGACGAGGTATTGTTGGTCGAAGCAACCTAAAAATCGATTTTCATTATCTAGATCAATATATTATTGATAATTAACACCTTGATGTTTTGTAGAAGTTCATTCTACAAATCGTATACTTTGCAAACTTGCTTAATTTATTGTTGTTAAGGGATCTAAAATGAGCGTTTATTGCATTTCGACAGTATTTTTTGGGACATGAGAGCACCTCAGACCTATCGAATTGCATTCTTAATCTGAGCATGTCTTTCTGATATCAAATAATTTTCATTTTTGAAAATCACAATATAATACAAATTTTATGACAAATTATAAAAATTTGATATTTTTCAAATTTTTGATATATAACAGTCCTCGAGTAAATTATATAAATCTAATGATATAATCTTAAAGTGTATGTAGCAGGGAGGAAAAGCCGACGGTCAATTGAAAATTTTGACCTCTCATATTGAAGATATGGATTTTTTTCCCAAAAAGGCCTAATTTTTTTGTGTGTTTTGGGAAAAAAATCCATATCTTCAATACGAAAGGTCAAAATTTTCAATTGATCGTCGGCTTTTCATCCCACCTACATACACTTTAAGTATAAATCATCAGATTTATAAAGTTTACTTCAAGTACTGTTAAATATTAAAAATATCAATTTTAATGATTTGCCATAAAATGTGTATTACATTGCTAATTTCAAAAATCAAAATTATTTGATATCAGAATGACATTCTTCAGATTCAGAATGCAATTCGATATTTCTGATGTGCTCTAATGTCCCAAAATAAATACTGTCCAAACGTTCATACCCCAGCCCTTAATGAGTTATGTACGTTTTACAAAAGTGTTGTTGTTTCAGCCCTCTTTACAACGTAACTCAAGAACCACAGCACCTATAAAAGTATATCTGTGATATTTTTATTCTTCTACACGCTCGCTATGAATTGAGCAATGCATTTTTTGCCAAAGCTCACTACCATTCGTAAGATGCTGTGAACTACCAAATCACAACAGTTTAAAATAATTAATAACCTTAACACCTTGTCCTTTTTTCCCATCACCATATAATATGCAAGCTCATTAACTTGCTAAATACTCTAATATTAACATAATCAGAGGATCGTTGAGCTTAGAGGACCATGGAGCTATATCAGTTTTATAATACATTACTCAGGTTGGTTAGTTTTATAGTAAAAGTAAATACTGATGCGCTGCTATGACAAAGGGCACAACTGACCTACTAATTATCTTGATTAATGGCCATTGACTTGTACAATGCATACCATACCAATTGTATTGAAAAGTGTTGGATTTTAGGTTTGAACTTTACCATGTTTCAGATTGAAACATCAGTAACTGAAGTACTCCAAAAATACATATGTCAGTAGTGACCTTTTTGTCTTGCTTTGACCAGAATACATACCTGCTCTTCCTCTGGACTTGTCACACTTTTCTGCACTTGAGATGGGTTGTTAGCTGTAGGTGTAGACTGCATATGAAATATATAATTGGAAATATGAACCATTTAAGGCAGCTGTGTACTCTAGACATTGTTTCTTTCGCAAAATTGAGTTTTTTTGATATGTTTGTACTTTGTTATGTTTTTTATAAATACAAGGAATGAAAATCCAGATTTGTAAACTCCAACTGCAATATTTTAAGGATTTTATTTCACTATTCCACTCGTGTTTGAAATTGAAAAGGAAAGAAAATCTTTGTTGTACCAGCAGGGTACACGTGCGTGCAACAACGCAACGCATCGCGTTCGTATCACGCAATTTGTTAACGCACAAATACGCTACGCATACGCCGACGCTTATCTGCATGCGCCGGCGCATCTTATGGAAACACCACGGAAGCACAAAAACCTAGTGGTCAAATGGCTCCGTTTTAGCTGATAAAATGTGGTTTTTTTCAAGTTCTTTCCCCCGATTTAAATATCAAGTTATGAATGGATTTCGCTCAAACTTCTCAAGGGGCCGTGGATTTACCCGATGTTTATGTAATGTAAGGTAGAAAAATAAAAACTGCCGCATTCTCCTGCGAGATTCGATGAAAGTGCAAAATGTGACCACTTTAAACTTCAACGGCCATTTTTTCGGTAAAATGACGATTTAGGTACACAATAACTCAATAAATACAGCATCTATAGGTAAGCAAATATGATCATCGTAAAAGCATGATCGACTCAAGAAACGGTTTTCTCATTTTTTTATATTTTGGTCTATTTCAGATTTTAGGCATCATTTTGTGCAAATAGGCATTTGTGAATTTTAAAAAGTTCAATTTGATGCCTTATATGGTCAATATCTCAAAAAATATGGCCAATATCAAAACAATTTAAAAAAACGTTTTTGGAATGGAGCCTCAAGATTGAGCTAAAAACAAAATAAAATATTTTGGAAAGAGTGTTTTTTGTAATGATGTACCTAACAAATATTGCCAAAAACTCACTTTTTTGTGATTTTCTTCATAATTGTTGTTTTTACCCCAAATCTATATTTATATTAAGATTTATTGATGTCATGCCTTCATAAAAATGTATACTTTTATATGTCTTCCGCGAATAATTACAAAGTTATTGCACTTTTACTACATGCATGTCTGAGAGTACACAGCCTCCTTAAGGAAACCATAGGATAGAAGGAAACAGGACACCTCGCCCACACGCAACTTCGCCTACACGGCATCTCGCCTACGTGCCATCTCGCCCCCTATGCAATGAATTGCAATGGCGGTTGTGAATGTATGACGATCGATGTGACCGGAAGGGTTGTGTGTTTCTGTGTTGGTAGCAGACTGTACGGTCAAGGATTCGTTCCAATGAATGCACGGGAATATTCCAGGGGAATATTCAACAAATTTGTGCGTGTGTGTGTGGGGGGGGGGGTATGTGTGTGCGTTTTATAAATTGAGGCCCCTACCGTCCGCGTCCCGGTGTAGATTATGTTCGGTTTTTAACACACCGTGCTGATGTGATTATAACAATATTTTTAAATATTTTAATATAGGTATGCATTTTTTAAACATGCATTTTTAATAATTTGATAACTGCGTGTAAAAGTTTTTATAAAGATAATTATAAAGAAAAATATGGCAGTCTTAATTTTCTTAATACCTAAAACTTTCAGCCTACTTTTAATAACTTGATAACGTGATAAAGTGTTTAAAATAAATTTTTGGCCATTTTCAGCGAGCAGGGCCTGTGCTGTGCGTTTCGCCTCTTTTTACACCGTGGGTATTTGCTGCCGACGATTGCTTGACAAGTCCCCTGCGTGTCTGCACACCGCCAGCCAAACTGCCACGGAATGGCCCGGAAATGGAATATACTGGATACGCTGCGTGCTACGGTCACAGTGCCATTGATTTACCCATGTCATACCCGGCGATTTTGCGGAAGTCTCTACTTGCCAGCGTGTTGGATATGGAGGACGGGTAGTGTGCGCAACAAAAAATTTGTAATTGCGGGCCGTGTTAAAACGTGTTTTGTGCTTGGAAGTCCGTACCATGCACACGAAGATGAAGGAAAGCCATTGAATTATGATACAAAATCATAAGGGTAATGAAAGTTGATTCCAAGTTTCCCATCATCGGCATCACTTTTTTACATTATTAGCTTATATTTTCACGAACAATAATTAATTTAGTATGTCCGAAATTTAGGTCTTATAAATGTATTTTTATGTTAAATCCTAGGCCTATGTATTTTATTTTTACAGGTATGTTTTCATGAACAAAAGAATAAATTAGGCCCTAATATATTATGTGTTATTTTATTTTACAAATTATGTTTACTTACTTCATATAAGTTCATACTTTTTAGTGTTAAATTAATTATGGCCAGTATGGCCTAATAATTTATATAATAATGGCCAAAAAAAAGCGCTAGCGAGTTTTGTGTATTTTTATTTAATTATTACCGAATCATTCATTTTACCCAAACTCATTTAAAATAAAGTTTGAGATGTCCAAAACTTTTAAAACTTGCAGTCTTATAAAAGATATTAAATCAGAGAAGATCTTCTTTGACATAGCCTAATGAAACAATTAAGGGAAAAAAACATAATTTGCCAAATTTTTCAAAGACAAATGTGCACAACTAGCAAAACAAACGCCAGCAGCATGCAGCTTTGAGATATTTTGTGGGGTGCTGTGCAGTGACTTATGCCCCATTTTTGCACCGCGTGTTAACGGCGGATATTAGCTACCACTTACACGAAAACGCCGGGTGTGATTATGTTCAATCAATGGTACCGTGATCCAAGCACGCAAAAATGCCAGAATACACCGATGTACCTTCCTTGACCAGGCCGGACCCGCGGGCGGCCGCATGCCATACACACCGATGTACGATCGATTGCTTTACAAGTCCCGGGTCAAGTATGCTCTCAGTTTGATTAAGACCCCGAGCATTATACGGGCCATGTTTTGCGCTTATGACGTAGGGCTATCGGAGGCACACGAATAAGAAAAAGTTGCAAATGTTTGCAAAACTGGTTAATATTAAATACGATTTCGGTAACATTTTAATTTGGGGTTATTCTTTGTCAAATATTATTAGTATTAACGTGCTCCCTTATAGGCCTACACATCCAAAGACCCATCATTTTCTTATTGTTTTCAAGGAAAAGGCCAGCTCCCAAGAGCATTTTGTGGAAAAGAATATGGCCCAGAAAGAACTCTTTTTTGGGGGGGGGGGTCTTCCCTCGAAAAGCCTCACTTGTTAGCAACTGCCCTCGAAAGACCTCTTTTTTGGATCCTACTCCTATTTATTGCACAATTTTGCCCCCGAAATACCTTATGACTGCAAATATACATACATACATCGATTTATATTGCGCCTATACAATTTTAGCTCTAGGCGCATTACAATAAGAGAAAACAAAGAAAGAAATAGCAATGACAAGAAATGGATCAAATTGGAAAAAGATGGGTTTTTAAAAGCTTTTTGAAGCTGGCCAGTGTTTGGGCTTCCCTGATGTTGCATGGGAGGTTGTTCCAAATTCGAGGACCAAAGGAAGTGAAGGCGTTATCACCAGCTAATTTGATTGTGGGAGGAATGGAGAGCCGTGTAGTATCCATGGAAGAGCGTAAATGACGAGATGTGGTGTAAGAATGAATTCCAGATTGAAGGTACATTTTTTGTAGAGTGGCGCTATGTCATTGACACATTGATATATGATGGTGAGGATCTTGAAGTTGACACGCTCCCTGATGGGCAACCAATGTAAGTCCTTGATGTATGGGGTTATGTGGTCACGACGCTTGAGGTCAGAGATGAGACGCACCGCCCTATTTTGAATACGCTGCAGTTTGGATAAATTGATGTTGGTGGTGCCAGCAAGGAGAGAGTTGCCGTAGTCAAGGCGAGATAATATGAGTGCACGGATGATATGATGGCATGAGTCTGTAGGAAGCGCCTGACTCGAGCAATATTGCGAAGTTGGAAGTTAAGAGTTTGGCAGAGTCCAGATACATGGTCATTCATGGATAGAGGTGAGTCAAGTTTAACGCCAAGGTTACGAACTGAAGTGGCAGGTTTAATAACAGTATCGCCAACCATAAGATGAAGTGAAGAGGAGACAAGATTGATATTGTGTGGTGAGCCAAATACAATGAACTCGGTCTTGTCCATGTTTAGTTTCAAGTTATTAGTAGGGATGACCATCATAATTTCATGTTGCCCCTTTTGCTACAAAAGATTGTTTTCTGGAAAGAACTCATCAACAGAAGTATTTTGGTGGTTAAATGGTCACAATCGGTCAAAAACTTTTCAATTATGAATTTTCAAAGTTTCCCATTCTGACCGGTCATTGAACGAAATAAATTGACAAAGTCTAAATATAGCAATGTGAGCAAAATTGGTATAAGCATATATTTACCCTTTTATATTTCTTTATTTTAATATATATGCAAACATGAAACAAGCATATTGTGAAAGTATCAAAGGGGTTTCTTATGAAATGGCACTTTACTAGTCAATAGCATTAAGTATTTCTTCAAACCGAGGCACTGAAATCATGCTTTTAGAAAATATTTGCCAAAAATCATCCATAATGGCCAAAGTGGCACAAAATCAAAAGTCCAGGTGAACTTTTTTCCACAACAATATACACTACACATAAGAAAAATACTAATGTACTACAAGGGATTTTCAACATAGGAATCCAAACAATCAAGTACCAACATGCACAGCTTTATCCTGATATCACTTCTGGGGTTTTAACAAAATGTTTAACCTCTATTGTGATTGGCAGCAGCATAAGGTATCTCTTTGATAGCTGATAATACCCAGCCATTCAGCAAGTGGCTAATAACAGACCTTGATAGGCTTGAATGAATACTGTCATGTGCTACAAAACCATCACATCCAGGGCTTGGTCACTCCATATGCTACAGAGAGCACAGTACTTTAACAATGGAGTGAAAGACTCATTATTGATTAGGCGCCAGATTTTAAAAGTACAGCTCCTGTGCGTGAATAGCAGCAAGTCAGTGCAGATGGTATAAATATAAGAAAATGTTTAGGGTTGAGATCAGGTGAATAATACAACAAATGAGCATGAAACTTCACATTTATGTTCAGAAAGGTGTCTATTTAACATGATTCGAAAGGTGTTTGGAAATTCCAAAGGGAAGCTGGTGATTTAATTTTTAACTCGAGATCTACTTGTCCGTTTTTTTCCTTTTTACAGAGGGTATGATAGAGGTAATAACAACAACTCTGCCAAATTACAGCTCAGTAGGTCAAGGTGTTCACCTGATCTTTTTCATCTGAATATTTTGTGCCATTCTGAGCAGTGCTGCACTGGGCCACTGGCAATTAAGCGCACTGTGGCGATTGACCAATTTTGACTCACACTTACAGAAAAACCAAATAAGTTATGATGCTGTAATTTGCAGGATAGTTACAAAACATAATTGGCATTAACATCTCCAATTTTTACAGAAAAATTATGAAAAATAAAAGAATGAGCTCGATTTAGAAATGTCTGTGCAAGCAGTGCACAGTTGAGCTCCCTGCATGTCTATGGGAGTGTTCTAATCAAGTTGATGGTTCATTGGTCATCCCTATTATTAGATTTCATCCAGTTGCTTAATTCGAGAATGCAGTTTTGCAGACGATCAACAGCCAGCTGAGAATGGGATGGAATTTTTGGATTAAAAGATGTACACACTTGCGTGTCATCAGCATATATGTGGTACATCAGGTTATGATTACGGATAATGCTGCCAATCGGGTAGATGTAAACAGTGAATTGGAGAGGTCCCATGATGGATCCTTGAGGGGTAGATCGGTATTATCCGAAAAACAGTTTCCAATGCACACACGGCTATGACAATCAGTTATATATGATTTAAACCAGTCTAAATATAATTATACTAGCAGGGACCCGGGTCTCCTACGAGTTTTACTTAATTTTAGACAAGAGGAAACTGAAGCTGAATTTCTGTTAGGCCTATATAGATGAGCTTAGATGAACGGGGTTTCCGACATTTGCAGGCCTACTCTTGGAGTGCAACACGGGTTGGAATGTATCATCATGCACGTACTTTTAATGCAGGAATGGGATATTTGACGCTGTAGGTATACTAAACCTTTAACCATACCCCCACACCCCCCCCCCACACACACACCCCTGTTTGTAAATACGTTCAAACGAGGACCTCGACTTTAGAAGGATCTAACCGAGGACTTACACACCCGCTTTTAATCGACACACCGTGGACCTCACGCAAACACACCAGGCAACTTACTATCCAACTGAGACCCGTCCTATACCCGCTATGGGGGACCTATCTTATATGCTATCTTATATGCATATTTGCATCATTTACGTTATCCTGGGCATAGTTTCAAAAACGAGGACGCCCTCGCTTGGAGGTGTGTCCTCGCTTTTACGGTGTGTATCCATATGTAGGTCCTCATTAGACGGCATTTACAAACGCACACCCCCCCCACACACACACACCCCTTCATAATTGAATACACATAGTCCCTACTCGAAGAATTGAGCTCGGAAATGGAAAATGTTACTTTTGCGCGCATAAAACTGAATCTGGAATCTGCGTTTTGTTTTCTTTCTCCTATAATTCTATAATGACTTTGGTTTGTTTATTTGTTCTCTCTACGTCCACTCCCGCATACACACCCCCACATAACACTCCATACACACCCCTTCACGAACACATCTCGAAGAATCAAGAGCGGAAATTGGAAATGTTACTTTTGCGCGCATAAATCCGAATTTGAATTTTTTGTTTTTGTTTGACGGTGGTGTTTGTTAGAAAATCAGTAAAGAAATATGTTGTGCATATATATAATATACAAGAAGGTATACACATGATAAATGAAAGAAAGATAATAATTATAATAATAGAAACAAGGAAGGAATTATTTTAGACAAGTGTTAATTGTGTGTATGCCCAGCCTGATCATGCAAACGACATCCGAGTAATTATAGCTTCCAAATCTGGGTGTTTGATAAGCCTAGATAGGGAAGGCCTATTCGTAGACGGTGCGCACATGAACAGGCAAAATACGGGGCAAAGTAATGATTTATATGAAGTTTAAAATTAAATCATGTACCGTATGGTATTTGATAGACCTAGAAGACGCGGTGCGCTTGTTAACAGGATCTAGGAAAAATAACGAGTTATATGAAGTTTAAAATTAATCATACCTGTATATAAAGCCAAACAACCTACATCTTCCAAATCTGGGGAAAATAAGGAGTTACGTGAAGTTTCAAATTAAATCACAGCTCGTACATCAATAAACACATTTATTGCACAAAATGTTTCCATTTATTTGAAATTTTTCCCAGGGTAGCTCCGATGTATTACAAACATAATGAATTTGATTCCAATGTATACTCAGTGGACATGTTAAAACATTACAATGCCAAAAAATCAGCATGATCAGGGTTGAAACGTAATTATGTAAAACGATCGAAGGCTTACACTATATGGTTTTATCTCTTGGCCCCGGCTCTTGACAGTTCAGTTCCGGCACACTAAATTAACACTAGGAGAAACTTAAGAAATAAGGGAAGGATTCGACTTTGAGCTTGTCACCAAGAAATTTAAGAAAGAAGGACTCGGGAAGGCCCGAATAGACTTTGAGCATTGGTCATCAAAAGGCCGTTCCATCATGAGACGACCATCTATATACATGTTGCGTAGAGAAACGTAATACTTGCAGCTGTAAATGCGTAGGTCTTTTAGTTTTAGCTTAGTCTTTCACATGTCATTACAGTACACCCATTATAATCATTTTTTCTCTTTCCCGTCCAATTATGCTTGTTTTGTACTCCGTCGGTAATCACATGGTTCAAACTATAAACGAATACCGTATTAGATTGTTAAACCCGGTTTCCTCCTTCAGGCATATTTAGGCCAAAGTCTTTCTTTCCTTATGTCCTTAATTTTTCTTTATTCAATCCTGTTCTTTCTTGAGGCCTATAGGCCTAATTCTTTTTTCCCCTTTGATACGTTATTGTATTGTCAATGGTCATGTAAATATACATAAATTTTTTGGTTTGAGCTGAGACTAAAATACCTAAAGCCTTACTTGCATTTGAATCAAATAAATAGATATATATAGGATACATGCTAAATACTTGAAGCCGAAGCCATAACGAGTCAGATCATGATGACGGTGTTTATGCTACATCATATGCGCAGGTGCTCCTTTGTTAAAAGGGATATCCCTGATGAGGAACGGTCAAAGAGTAGTTCTCGCCAGTCAAGAAAGATACAGTGCCGCCGATAAGGGGGGTTAAAGGGTGCGTTACCCCGGTCGGGGTCCTAGGGGCCCGTAAAAAGTAAAGAAAAGATACTTTACTACGAGCCTGTAAAGCAAAGAAAAGGGACCGCAGGGGCCCGTAGAAAACTAAAGAAAATCTTTTCTTTGCTTTATTATACGGGCCAACTAAGATATCTTTTCTTATCCATTAGCCCTAAGGTATCTATTCTTTGTTTTTACGGGCCCTCCTTGTCCGAGATTCCCTTTTTTTGTTGTTGCTTATTAAATAATAATATAATAATAAGAAGTTAAGAACATACGCAGTAAAACATAAAATCAGACCAAATACAAGAGGAGAATAAAAGTAAAACAAAATTGTGACTAAAAATATTTTCAAAAAGTAGAACCACATTAAACAAAACAATAACATAACACATAACAAAAAGTAGAAAACAAACATAAAAATAGAACAAAAAGGCCTAAATCCAAAAGAAAGCAAGACCAAAGAAAAGCATAAAAAAAAAAAAAAAAAAAAAAAAAAAAAAAAAGAAAAAAAAAAAAAAAAAAAAAAAAAAAAAAAAAAAAAAAAAAAAAAAAAAAAAAAAAACCCTCATCCCCGAACATGTCAGAAAACAATACCAAATAAACAAAATCAAAAGGAAACAGTACAAAATACAGACAGACATAACATTAATTGATACAGACAAAATAAAACAAACAAAAACCCATAATATACAAAAAACAATACGATTGTACCAAATTAGTATAATTATAGTAGGTTACAGTACAAAATAAAGAAAAGGATAACCAAACCAAACCGAGCCAAAATAGAACTAGAAACTTAACAAAACCAAGTAAAAAGCCACAGGCCTATCCCAAACAAAGAAATTAATTTACCAAACAAAGAAAAGCATGAACAACAGTACACTAATTAAAGGAAAAAACTAAATTGAAAATACAACCAAAAATCCACTCAGACAAAGCTTTAATAAATCCAAACGAAGAAAAACAAATAAACATTAAACAACATAACAAATTCTAGCAAGAACCAAGAACAACAACAAAGCCAATTACAAAAACAACAACAACAAAACAAACAAAAAAACAACTACGAAATATAAAAGATGAATATTACAAATTACCAAATAAAGAATTAAAAAACATGCAAAAGTCCAAAAGACTAAAAACTGTACCATAGGAAACGTAGGCCTAATAAAAATGATGATGCACTAGGGATACTTTCCTTATTTCGAAAACGCAATACTGAGCTACTATTCTAATTGCCGCTATAGCTAAATTATGTGAGGGGGAAATACAACTATAGGCCTACTTCTCAACTTCAAGCTTCATATCACCACAGCACGATCATTAAAAACAATCATCACCTATTGACACCGGGCTATTCTCAAGACTACACCAGAATGTGGTTACCAGGCTAATTCTCGTCCATTCAATGGGGGTGATTTAATGAATGCGTCATTGACAGTACGGTCTGAATACACACACATCCTGTGCGCATCGATCGTATACATCCATAATGTCGGGCCACAATGCCATTATGCGTTGCATTGCCGCTATAGCTAATTAGGGGCGAGATGGCACGAGGCTTAAATGGCGTGTAGGCGAAATTGCGTGTAGGCGAAGTGCATTGTGGGCGAAGTGTCCTGTATTCGGATAGAAATATGCATTAACACTTCCTAGACACAACCCATATTTGGGGACTTTCCTTCCCTGCACATCCGACCCCACCATGGCATGAGTATTGTATTAAAGTATTCACAATGCAAGCTTTGGGTGAATTTCAAAACTTTTATGAGGAATAATCATTTGAAATGTTTATGAAATAATTAATATAATGATAAATAATACTAGTGTGGACAGGTGTACACAGGGTCTTGGATTATTTAGTTGTCTTGTCCGGTAGACTAGTCATGAGAGTCTCAACATGTGCAAAAATAACAGATGAATGCACTATACAGCCGATTTATACAATAATTATACATAAATACACCAATCCCAACCTGTGTAATATTAACCCCCTTAGCACTACCTGCCGATCTAACATTGCCTCTGATTGGTTGATTGCGTGATATCCTCACTTCAATCACCAATCAAGAATGGAGTTTTGCAAATAATTCACCCCAATTTTTTTGCATGGTGAAATTATTCTAACAGTGTTGCTGATTGGTCCATTTGATAATGAAAACTTTTTTTGACCAATAGGCGACCAAGGCCAACATATTAAATCGCCAGTTTGCCTCTGTCTTCACAAACGACCAAGCAACCCATCTTCCTGACTTAGGATATCCTCCGCTGCCTAACATCCAAGTTAACTGTGCTGGCGTCATCAAACTACTTCGGAACCTGAAGCCACACAAAGCAACCGGTCCTGATGGAGTCCCAGCCAGACTGCTAAACGAAACAGCAGAAGAGATAGCGCCTGCCATCACACTGCTATTCCAGGCTTCCCTAATCCAGGGCACCATACCAACTGCGTGGAAGAAAGCCTTGGTAGTTCTCTTACATGTATCTTATGCAAGTTATGCGAGCACATTGTACACTGCGCAATTATTAACCACCTCTCCGAGAACAACATATTAACCGACTCGCAGCATGGCTTCAGGAAGAGGAGATTTTGCGATACTCAGCTGATACTCACCAGACTTGGCGAAGTCTCTCGATGAGAAGAGCCAGACTGACCTCGTCCTTCTAGACTTCGCCAAAGCATTTGACAAGGTCTCCCATAGACTCCTCCTGCATAAGGCCGAACACTATGGCGTGAATAGTACCATCCTGAAATGGATGAGTGACTTCTTAACCAATCGTACTCAGCAGGTAGTTATAGATGGGCAAGTTAGCAACGAGGTGAGAGTCACATCTGGCGTCCCTCAAGGCAGTGTGCTGGGACCACTGCTCTTTCTCATCTTTATTAATGACCTGCCAAGTTGTGTCAAGAGTTCAGAAGCCCGTCTCTTCGCAGACGACTGTGTGCTGTACAAGCGAATAACATCTGCTTCAGACTCCTCACTTCTTCAAGATGACTTGAATGCACAGCAGGAACGTACCTGCCTCATGGAATTCCATCCATCCAAATGCCAGGTTGTAAGAATCACAAATAAATGCAAACCAATCTGCACACCTTACATCATCCATGGTGAAATCCTGGAGACTGTCTCGTCAGCCAAGTACCTGGGCCTGCATGTGGACTCCAAGCTCAACTTTAACGACCACATTGACGCCATCACAAAGAAAGCAAACTCAACCTGTGCTTTCCTGGGACGCAATTTCCACCACTGCAGCAGAACAATCAAAGAAGCCACCTACATGACTTATGTTTGCCCAATAGCAGAATACGCCGCAGTGGATTGAGACCCACACACTCAACGGAACACAAAGAAGGTTGAGCAGGTACAGCGCTGTGGAGCATGTTATGTTATGGGGAAATATGACCGTAGGACAAGCGTGACTGGCCTACTAAAAGACCTCCAATGGCCAACTCTGGAAAGCAGACGACACCAAAGCAGAATGTCCATGCTGTATCGCATCTGCTACAACTTGGTTGACATCAGATGGAGAGAGTACCTGAACGAGGCGAAATCCCGCACCAGAGGTCATAGCTCCAGATTCTGGATTGGTCACTGCAACTCCAACCAATTTGCTTCCTCCTTCTTCCCAAGATCCAGCCGGGATTGGAACCTGCTGAGGATAGATCCTGCTGAATACCCATCGCTTGATGCCTTCAGACTGGCATTAAGGGGGGATGCCAAGTAACCAGCAGTCATCTATAGTATTTTTAATGCACTACATCACTGTAAATATTTTGCACTGAACTTTGCTGTCTGCAATATAATCTTGGATGCGGAAAGCACAACACTCTGCAGTGCGATTATCTTCTTTTGAAGTCTGCACTTACACAGGAAGAAGAAGAAGGCAGGTATTTCTCATAGGGTTAATACAAACACCTTAAATTAATACTTACAGAACTTCTACTTACATTGCGATCGGAACTCAAAGCTTCCATAGGAGTGGATTGTTGATCACCCTTGCTGGCCTCCAGTGAGCCACTACCAGTTCCCTGTTCACTGCCACTAACTGCTCTGTTAAGCTTCTTCTCCATTCTCACAATCACAAAATGCTCTCTTATAATGTGCTTTCGTGATATTCCATCGTGTGATGGATTACCATCTTGGAATGCCCGTGTTGCCTCGTCAATTGTCGCATATGTTATCTTGGCAATTTGTTTTGCAGTTCCTTCATTGAAAATGTTGAAATTCTGTATCAGTCCATATTTTGCAAAATAGTCTCTGATGTCATGTTTTGTGAAGGCGAATATGTGTAGCACGATCACTGTGCGTTTTGTACCCTAAAAGAAAAATGTTAAACAGAAATAGAGATAAGCCAACATGTTCAAGGGTCATTTTCAGAGTTAGAAATAGGCCTAAGGTGACGAAAAAACAACAACAACACTAAAAAAATGTTTCATAAACCCAAATTTTGGATTTTGGGAGTTTTTTCAATTTTACTACTATCATATAAAAGCAGTCATTTATTGGCCAAAATTGATTGATTTTGACTAAAAAACTTTTGAAAAAAATTCAGAACATTTTCAAAATATGTTTGCAAAAAAATCATCAAATTTTTGCTAGATTTTTAATTTTATTGATATTTTCGGGTAATTTTAGCATAAAATAGTGCTGACCGACCGACCCTATCTGAAAAGTCAGTCCGCCTGTAAAACAGGAGTTTTTTTCATCACCCAAGACAATATTTAGCTCTACTAACGTTTGTCAATTTTTATGAGCCCATACTAAATTTTGAAATTAGCACATAATACATGTTGAACACTTTGCAGATTTAACTCAATGAGAACTACCTGCCTATTGGTCAAAAAAGGAGTTTTCATTATCAATTGGACCAATCAGCAACATTGTTAGAATAATGTCACCACGCAAAACACAATGGGGGTAAATTATTTGCAAAACTCCTTTCTGATTGGTGATTAGAATAAAAATATCATGTAATTGACCAATCAGAGGCAATGTTAGATTGGCAGGTAGTGCTCAGGGGGTTAAATGTCACATTGGTCCACATTTTGTGACACTTTCCAATACTTCAAAATTGCAAATCAACAACAGGTAATGCCAAATGGCAGGGAAGAATTTATGTACTCAGCAGGGTTCACAGTTTATCGCGTTTTCGCGTCCAGGACGCTTTTTGAACTCACTGGACCCGGAAAAAGTAAGATTATGTAACCTGAATGGGTCCAGCAAGCTGTGCTTGGACCCGGAAAAAATCCCATCCAATGAAAAGGAAAATATCATCATAGATTGTCATTGTGTGATAACCCAGCTCAATCGGCTCACTTTTCATTCATAAATTACATACAATTACAAAAATCGCTGCAACATGATACACACCTCATCGCTATTTCATGCACAGATATTTGATCATCGATACGAGGGGAACTGTGGAAGAGGTTGACTTTCGATTTTTTTCGGATCGTGCAAATATTATGTTACAATAAAAATGTCAACAAAACAGGGTCAATTCCTGGTGACATCGCGAAAACACGCTTTTATGGTAGTTGTATATTTCAACCGAGCAAATATAACAAAATAACCAAATAACTAGATGATTAAAGTAGTGCATGTTATTAGGTAGTAATTGTAGTTCTTTATGAGAAAGTCGGCCGATCGCGGCAAGTCATATTTTACCCAGTAATAATTTGACTCGACTCGAAGTTTTGGGTGCCGAATTCAGCATACTTAAATATTTATTGTTTGCGCCAGTACTGAAAATACATTTCCGGGTGTTTCTGAAGTTTCGTACATAAGTACAATTTGGACCCACAAAAATCAATTTGGGACCCGCAAATTTCAACTAAATGGGATCTGAATGGGTCCAGCATAAAAAAGTGGACCCGGTTATTTGAGAGCAAACTGTGAACCCTGGTACTAAGTCTGTCCTGCTAACCAAAGCCTCTCATGACCAATAAATCTGTATACTATGTTACTGTGGTATGTCCTATACCGCCAACCATGGTTCCTGTGCCTCCGCTGCTACACACAGACTTCTCATGTTTTAGGTTTGTTGGTGTTTATGGCAGGAAACATGTACACAAATCATTATTGTGCTCAGGCCCGTAGCCAGGATTTTTTCCAAGGGGGGACAATTCTGTTTTGTCACCAGGAATTGACCCTGTTTTGTTGACATTTTTATTGCAAGGGGGGACAATTCTTCCCCAAATTTAGACCTTTTTTGACCAAAAAGCTTTAAAAAAAAATCAAATTTTTGGCTCCCTACGCTCGCAAATTCTTAAATTTTTGGACTTTTAATATACTTTTGGAAATTTGGGGGGCATCGCACTCCCTGCCACTGCACCCCCTAGCTACGGGCCTGATTTTTTGCAGGGTGGAGTCATAAACATTACTCATTACATGTTATCTCACCTCTTCAGGATCAGTACCACCTTCTTTCTTTGCACTCTGAAAAAATAAATACAATATGGATTAATCTTATTAGTCAGTTTTTGATGCATGTTACGTGTGTCCGTTGCGCTACAAGCGCCACCCAATGACATAGTATTTGGTGCAAACAGAGTATTTTTGTGCCTTTATGGCCTACAGCTTTAAAATAAATTAACTCTTGTTCACAGGTCTGAACTAACTGACAAAAGTAGTCACAGATGTTGTTTCCACAGCCAGACGGATGAAACTGAACACAAAATGGGCTATTCCATTTAATATCTACACTTCCCCTAAATTAGGAGTGGGCTATAGATGGCTCATACTTAATTTTGCAGGGTAAACAGTTTAGAAACAAAAAATAACCAAAAAGTCATTTTGGCTTCGATATAGCCCACTGGTACCTAAATGAACATGTTCATTCCAATAAGCGCCCTGGGCGTTTTACAAAGTCATTTTGTACCTGGTTTACCTAATTTTTTCGTAAGGGCTGTTTATTAGAGACAAATTTACCTACGTTATAATAGGGCCCGAGATGTTCTAGTAGCTTTCTGATGCAGTAAATGTATTGCAAGTTTACACAGGACATCAAATCCTCAAGCTATTTCACTGTATCAACGTCTATCAGTCACTTCAACATTAATGGTACCCTTTACCCTGAGTGGGCACTTATTGAGGAGTGGGCACTTATTGAGGTATGGGCGCTTTTTGGAATGAATACGGTAGTTGTATAGTGTCTATAATATACTTACAATACTTGTTGGAACGTTGCTGTTGGAACTCAAAACTCCATCAGGTGTAGATTGGTGATCACACATACTGGTCTGGAGCAAGCCACTGCCAGAACCCTGTTCACCACTAGTAGCTACCCATTTAGGCTTCACATCCAATCTCACAATAACAAAATCATGTCCTATATCATGCCTGCGTGACACACCCCCATCACGAGATGAGTTAGGCCTACCACCTTGTAATGCTCGTTGGGCCTCTTCCCTAGCACTGTATGTTATCTTAGCAACTTGTTTTGGTGTTCCTTCATTAAGTATCGTGAAATTCTGTATTGTTCCATATTGCCCGAAATGGGTGGTTATGTCCTCTTCGTGGAAGGACAGCATGTGCAGCACAACCAGTGTGCGTTGCTTCACTTCCTATTTGTGGGGGAAAATGGAAAAAAGAACAAATGAAACTAAGATTTGAAATTTACGATAACGTACTGGTCACATCAAAAAAAAGATCCTTATTAGACGACAAAAAAAACCCCTGTTCTACGGGCGGGCGGACCTTGCAAGTAGCGGTCGGTCAGGCTTTTTTTTTTTTTAAATGACCCAAAAATCACCAAAATCTGTAAATATTTTCCGATTTGGGAAAATACCAAAAAATTATTTGTTCCTAAAATTTTCTTTTTTCGTCGCCTTACAGGCAAAACAGGATCATCCTTTCCTATATGACTGTACACACATTTTCAGGTGGTTGATTCATATATTTTCAGCTGGTTGTAACTGATAAAGTTGGTGTAATAAGAGCAACAACAACTAACAACAATAATAACATAGCATTAAGTTTCTCCTACAGTGACCACCCTGACTTGCCACTTACAGGTGTGGGTGTTGCTTCTTTGTAATTATAGTTTAGATATTTTAAATTTAGTAGAAGAAGAATTTATATAAAACAAATGTGACTCCTCGTCACAACTGAGCCCGGAAGTCGCCAATCATCATTTTTGAGATATTCAACCAAAATATTCTGCTTTAAATTAGCTTTAAAATGATGTATATCATGTCTATAGTACTTGACATTTAAGTAGTGAAAAATCAATAAAACAGTCAATAAATCCTTTGTTTCCTATTGTTTCTTGTTAAGTTCGATGGAGCATATCTCAATAGTGGCACTGGCGACATCCGGGCTCAGTTGTGGCGAGGAGTCACAAATATTATATTTTTGTTAGTTCAATGCAAAGAATATTTTCATAATTATCTGTGAAATATGAACGTTTCCTCACAGTCCATATTTCACCTTGTGAAAATATTCTGGGAACTTTGCATCAAATGCATTTTTACAGTGTTTCTAGTCTATTGCACATGAAAGGAACTGCGGACCATCATTGCTTTGGCATGTGGCCCCCTTTGAAGGTGCAGAGTTTAGTGTGTGTCCACATTTGGTGGCAAACAAGTATGCATAAAACATGTGGAGTAACATACACACAAACATTATTGTGGTACTCCTTGCCACTACCTGCTGGAATGACAGTGGCAGTGGAGTCATCATCAAAATAAAACTACTTTTGGGAATGGGGAGCAAGTTTTCTTACCTCTTCAGGGTCATTACCACCACTATATGTCTTTGCAAGCTGCAAAAAATACACAAATAAATAAATGAAACACATTTTTGGGGAATTTACTTTTTCAGTCAACATTGATATTTTGCAAGCTGTTTTGGAATGTTTGTGCTTGGCAATCGGCTCATTCTATTTTAATATCGGATGGCAGCTCCATGACGTCATTAGCCTAACCATTGTAGTCATTATGAGTTGGCACATTGACGATTAGACCAGCATGGCAAGGACTGACCCACCCTTGTTGGGTCAGTTGAGTGCATGCTGGCCGGTCGTCAACACCTCTTTATTTGCGAGTATGCATTTTAAACTGTATCAATTGAGTTGTCGTATTTGAAAATAAGAAGTAAATTATATTGCAAAGAAATTAATTTATTGGATTTATTTAGTTATTTTTACTTTTGGTTTCGGTATTCCTCTTTTGGCGTTAATTAATATCATAACAAAAAACTAGACTAGTGGCTAGACATCTGTGGCTACTAGACTTTGACACAAATACTCGGAATGGGTGGGTTTCAAATCCAGTGTCCCCCAGTGGACAGTGACTGGCCTATTGGATATTTATAAATGACCTGCCTCAAAACTTAACATCAAGTGTAAACATTGCATAAGATTACTGGTCCTAAGGATACTGGTAAATCACGAGCAGATTTGGATGCTATCTCTAGCTGGCAAACAAAATGGCAGACAAAATTCAATGCCAAAAATCACTCATACTTGCAACACATCAAATTACAAATATTCCCTAACAACGCAATTTTGGCTAGACATATGAATACCTGAGTGGAAGAAGGGCCCAACTCCATTTTTTTCTGTTCTTCTTTGTGTGTGAAAGATGAGCCTAAATAGTCTTCCATGTACACTTAATCATGGTTTTCATGGAAGAAAGGCCCAACTCCATGGAGATGGGTGCTTCTTCCACAAATATTGGGTTAAAGAGGAACTTTGTTCATCCATGAAATCTGCTTTTCACTACAATAAACTTTCTTGCTAACATATTACATGCTTCTATTTGTGCAATTAATGGATTTATGTAGCTATTTATAACACATCTGCTTACGGAACTGATACTTGCAGTATATTAGTGGAAGAAGGGCCCAACTCCAGTTCGTATTAAGACCTGTACCGTTGCCATGGAAACATCATATACAATTTCGAAGGTATGTAATATTGCATGTTCATGTATTGAAGGTCCCCTATGGCCTGAAGATGAAAACATTCTGTCTATAAAACTTTTCAAAATATTAAGTTTTTTCTTAATATCTCAAAACAGTTTTGATGGAGATGAGAACCCTTACTTAGGAGTTACATTTACATCAAAATTAACCTGGAACTCCCACATCAACAGTATGGTATCAAAGGCAAAGAGAACTCTGGGGTTCATAAAAAAATCTGTACTCATGCTCAAAAGTAAATTTCTCGTAAAACCATGTATGGAGAATTGTTGCCCCATCTGGGTCCCACATACTCAAGAACTCACACAGAAGTTGTAAGCAGTGCAAAATAAAAGTGCAAGATTTGTATGTAGAGATTATGAAAGAATGGGCATTGTTACATCAATGAAAGAAAACCTACAATCAAAGAAAAATATGGTTGGCACTTTGACAATATGTTGGAACTCTTCATGGCTGCTCTTAGAGTTCACTGAAATTAGTATAACTATGTTTGATGAGAAGTATAAACCTTCCCCTTTCCCTCCCCCATTCCAATGTTGGGAGACTAGAGAGCCCATGTCAAAATTGTTTTCATCAACATTGAAATGGGGAAGAGGGGCGGCGATTTACAGTTATTATGCCAGAGTGTCCCAACATTAAATTCCTTGATTGTAGATTGGTAACTGTTGGAGTTTCGTAGGAAAGCTATAAGAGTCATAGTTGGCAGTGGTGAAACAAACCCACCCTTTTTATTTCAAACCCACCCTTTTTATTTTATACCCTTTATACCAAAACTCCGAAACCCACCCTTTTTAAGCGTGGTTACTACTTACTAATCATAGATAAGTGGTTATGGTGGTCCAGGAGGTGCAGATTTACATCCAAAGAGAATAACATATTGAAGTTTTAGATGACCAAACACTACAGAATGGGATTTTAATGTTTTTTGTGTTTCATTTAGTGTCATTCAATCAGAAATTACAGTAAGCTTTGAGATTGCAATTGTTGACTTCTAAACCCACCCTTTTTTTTATCAGTGACCACCCTTTATATTTGGACACACATTTTAACCAGAAATTTTTCAAACCCACCGTTTTAAGCATTTTGTGGACCTCTCAAACCCACCCTTTCTAAAGCGTGGGTTACCAACAGTGAAGAGTCATCATCTTCCATCCCAGGCTTAATAGGTCACCTCATTATTCCAATGGGAAACATCATGCACCCACACCAATGCTCATCAACACATATTTATTTATTTATTCAAATATCAACATCAAAGAACTGTTTGAAGTCCTCTGTCTCTTTCATGCCAGGCACCATGGTAGATTAGAACACACTACCCGTAACATCAATCCCAGACAAGAAATTCAAGGAAGCAGTATCACAGTAATACAAGAAACAAAAGCAACCAGCAACTAAGAACAGCAGTATTGCATCACCTGCTTGTTTGACCCCTTTCAGTGGTGTTAGGCAGTATACAACCAGAAGCAGAACAGAAACATGTGATAGACAACAGGTAGTTCCAATATTTTGAGTAGTGGATGCCAGCACAATCAGAACCACTACAATATTCATAATTGTTCATTCTTCAAGTCACCACAGCACTTGTAACCATCGCCAAGAGTGCAATTTGAATCACACACCTCTATGTCTTGAGGAGTATGATTTGTAGCAGACCTGGAAATTTCAGATAACAAGGCAGGGGGTCTCCCCACAAACTTTTGCTACATATAAAAAGAGCTTTGTTACAAAGAGCACTGCACATAGCCAATGCCACAGTAGTTACTTACCGAACTGGTTGCAACATTGCGATTGGAACTCAATTGTTCACTAGGTGCAGACTGTTGACCATCCCCACTGGTCTCAAATGAGCCCCTACCAGCTCCATGTTCACTGGCTGCTCTAATCTTCTCTATCCTCACAGTCACAAAACCACCACCTCTTATATTGTGCCTTCTTGATACTCCATCGCCGATACCATTTTGGAATGCCCGTTCGGCTTCATCAATTGATGTGAATGTGATCTTGGCAATATCACCGATAATTTGGGTTTGTTGTATTGTTCCGTATTGTTTGAAATAGTTGAACAGGGCCAATCTGTCAAAGTTGTACATGTGTTGCACAATCAGTGTACGTGTCGTCACCTATTTGTGGGACAAATGGAAAAACATACAATTATGAAATTTAGGAAAAAGATTTTAGGGGGCATGCAAAATTAATTTGGTAAAACAACAACAGTAACATAGCCAACATATTTGTTGGTTATTTCCAGTGAAATGGCAGTGTGTGAGAAGGGGGGGGGGGGGTGGTGCTTTGTTTTTCTGTGTGGAGCATAGGATTATTTGTGTTTGTGTGCATGCTGAAAATACCACAAACTTGGTTTGAGAGATCCCGGCTCAGGTTGGGATTTGAAAAATAATCAATATTATAATATCTCCTTTCTGTCTTAGTGGAATTTTCCTGCACTGAGTTACCCCGATAGTACTGCAGAATGGTGAAACCATTGTTAATTATTTGTGAAAAGTGTGAAATTTGGCTCAGATGTAGTATTCAGTATGGTGAACAATTCTAGTGGGAGGGCCAAAAATATTGTCCAATATGGCCGCCATAGAGGTCATATTGAATTGTTCACCAGACTGAATACTACATCTGAGCCCAATTTCACACTTTTCACAAAAATTTAACCATTTTTTTGCTATGATTCACCATTATGCAGCACTATGAGTATGCTTAAACCAGAACCTTTTGGTTCGTAGGCACAAAAGAAGTTAACGTTAGACCAGGTCTAACTTTAGACCCGGTCTAAACAATGAGGTAAAACAAAGAGAACCAACTTCGCCATGTTTGTTTGGAATCATGGAGTGCAAAATAGTAAACAAACGGATTACCTCCTCGGCGCATAGCGAAATAATCCAGAGGTAACTATTTTGCATTCCAAAGTGACAAAAAAGCATGGGTACTCTTTGTTGTACCTCATTGTTTAGACCAGGTTTAAAGTTAGACCTGGTTTAACTTGTTTTGTGCATACAGGCCTTTGGGTTTATTATACCATTTTTTTTATTTAATCATCTTTATTAACCAAAAGAAGAACATATAACCCCAAGATCAACTGAGATCCATACCGATCTCAGGCAAGGGTAAACACAATTACAAACAGCAAATATACACATAAACAATGAGGAAATACATCATGGCGGTGAGAAAACAGTTATATGACTTCTTGGACATTCCACTTTGGCTCATGTCTAGAGTTGAAGATTGAGTAAGATGACATGAGAACAGACTTGGTAATTGGTCTTTCAATACCTTGAATTTTTTTGGGGTGTTAAGTTGTTTTGACAAACGAGTCAGCCTATTTTTGTTGTCGGTGTCGATCAAGCCTCTAGAGCCGACTTCGATGGCAAGTAACGAGCAATCATACCCGGCTTCGGTAATGTCGGAAACAAGGGAAGCGTACCGATCATGTTTGATAGAAATGGCTTTACCTATGTTCGGCTCAAATGGCACCGACAATTCAAACAGAATGACTCGCTTGTCTGTAGGCCAAAACAAAACAATGTCAGGTTTTTGGGATGTGGCAATTATGTTGGGCGGTATTGTACCTCCACCGATAGTATTATTTTAAATGTCGGCATAGACTTGTAGATTGCCACACTTAAACGATTCAGCCTCTTTGAATGTGGATAGAAATATACGAATAACATTATTATGTCTCCATAAGTACTGATCAAGCATATTTTGGCAATTATTGAGTATGTGCAATAAGGTACCTTTACCCTTACAGAGAGGATAAGTGTCAAAAAGTTGTTTGCCCCAGCGTTTTAAATTCGTAAAGGAAGGTTGGGTATCCATGGAGGCGTTAATAGCGAACTTTAACACACCTTTGGGTAAAGAATATATCAAAGATTTCCAGGTTAAATCGGTTTCACATTTTTCCAACAGCTTAGGGATATCCCCCTGGCTCAAGAGGGGCTCAACAACAGATTTCCAATGGTTATCAGTTTCAACCTTCAGATTTTGTTTAACCTGAGGTTTGATTTTACCCCATATGGTAATTTCGGGGTTTCTTATAGCCAGGGAATGGATGTTTTTGCATTCTTTGTGATGGAAATTTTACGAACCCGGGAGGATTCACGTTGGAGCTTAAGGTCCAGAACTAGATTTGTTATTTAATCAGCTTTGCATCTTGATCTACTGTATGAGGCACAATGAGCTTGGCGATATACATCCGAAATGCGTGGGATGTTGAGACCTCGTGACATATTTTGATGCAAAATGTACATCTTGGTGATTTGTAGAAAAATATAAAAACTCCACATTATTATGCCACTGGAAATATTCTACCACAAGTCTTCAATTAATCTCACCTCATCAGCATCAATCTCCTCTTTTTCAGCAACCTGAAAATAAAAAATAATTGGGAATTAATTGTTCATTTAACTCCGACTTAAAAGGGTGTGTCCAGGTTGACACCATCATCCCCCATTTTTCTTCATCAAAACTGAGATTTTGGTATACATATTTTCCTAATTACCCCAGTAAAATGTAACCCCAAAGAAATGCTTCATTTAGACGGTGTGAACAGAAATGTGGTGAATTGTGGTAACCACACCAGAAGTTGTATGTACTATTCTATGGGGATTTGCTATACACATTTGTGTACATCCATATCAAAACGATGCACTTGTCGGCTGCTACATGTGTCTTATTTCACATAATAGCTAGAAACAAATACTAGACTCATCTCTAGTGGCGGTCACTTCAAATCATCCCCAAGTCACATGGCAAGTTAAGGAATGTTCTCTGTATTCCTAAACCATGTGACTTGAGGATGATTTGAAGTGACCTCCACCTTAGATGTGTCTGGTATTTATTCCTAGCTATTATGTGAAATGAGACACGTGTAGCAGCCGACAAGTGCATCATTTTGATATGGACAGACACATTTATGCTTCTCACTGCTCGCAGGAGCAATACAACTCAAAATTTGGAAACTCATTTGGCAGGGGGCTCCCCCAACAAACTTTTGCTACATATTAAAAGAGCTTTGTTATAAAGAGCACTGCACGTAACCAATGCCATAGTAGTTACTTACCGAACTTATTGCAACATTGCGATTTGAACTCAATTCTTCACCAGGTGCAGACTGTTGACCACTAGTCTCAAATGAGCCCCTACCAGTTCCATGTTCACTAGCTGCTCTAATCTTCTCTATTCTCACAGTCACAAAACCACCACCACTTATATTGTGCCTTCTTGATACTCCATCGTAATACCACATACCGCTTTGGAATGCCCGTTCGACCTCGTCAATTGATGTAAATGTGATCTTGGCAATATCACCGATAATTTGGGTTTTTTGTATTGTTCCGTATTGTTTGAAATAGTTATACAGGGCCAATTTGTCGTAGTTGTACATGTGTTGCACAATCAGTGTACGTGTCTTGACCTATTTGTGGGACAGATGGAAAAACATATATGAAATTTAGGAAAAAAAAATTATTTTAACAAAAATTAATTTGGTAAAACAACAGCCAGAACAGCAGAATGATCATAGCCAACAGAGACAAGATAGAAGCATATAATAATATTAAGTATTTTTTTTAATCCAAGCCTATACTGGTATCTCTTAAACCAATTTTGTGGTCTTCTCAGAAAGCACACAAATATAAATAACCCTACACACAAACACCCTTAAACATAATTATTTGCCAGCAAACTGATGCTTAAATCCAAACACAGACATGTTTTTTCTGATTTTCTGCATCTAACCGAGGATGTTGACCTGTTTTACACAAATAATACAAAAAATTTAGGGATTAACTGGGGACAATTATAGAGGATGCACTGTTTGCAGTCAATTGCACATCTCAGCTAAATGGGGATGGTCCCCCATTTGAAGTAACATCCATGGTTGAAATGTGAAGTTTCATAAAAACAGAAGAAAAAAAAGTACAGTGATTTATAGTGTGCTACGCACAGGCACAACGCCTAGACGTTGATCTACAAGCCTCGGCACACTTCACAAATTGTCACTGACCACTAAGGTTCCACATCATTCCATAAACCATCCGCATTCCAAAAATCATCTGCATTTGCCGCCAACACATACCAACTAATATACACATATCGAGTAATTATATTGATGTAAAATGCACATATTTGCGATTTATAGAAATTTTTTAAATTTTTGATTCTGTGTTATTTTCAACTGGAAATATTCCACCACAAGCCTTCCAATTATTCTTACCTCTTCAGGGTCAATCTTCTCTTTTCAGCAACCTGAAAAAAATGATTAGGAATTAATTACTTCATTTAACCCTGAGTTAAAAGGTGTGACCCAGTTGCAGGGATGTGATTCAAAGCTTGTGAAATATCAAGTAAATGGTAATATATCCAGCAAAATAGCATGAAATTGGGCAAAAATACCCTAAAATGGGCTGAAAATCAATAAAATTGAGAATATCTGGAAAATCCAGACAAAGCACAACCTTGCAATTGACACCCTCACCCCCCATTTATCTTAGATTTTGGTATCAGAAGGAAACTTTATTTTCCTCATTACCCCAGTAAATTAACACTCAGGATATGCTTTGTTTTGATGGTGTGAACAAAACCCAGGAACACAAATGTGATGAATTGTGGTAATGGGGTTCGAGTCCCCTGTCCCAGCACCGTGTTGCGCCCTTGGGCAAGGCGCTTTGCCTCGCTTGCCTCATCCCACCCAGGTGCAATGGGAAGCTGTTAGGGGTAGGCACAGTCATGTTGTACTGGCTGATGAACCTTGCTGTTGCACCATTTTGTAGGCTGCAAACATGGTTCAGACATATTCTAATGATGGAGGAATAAATGTAAAGTACTTTGAGGTTGTTTACGGCATAAAGTGCTATATAAATATCTACATTCATCTATTTTATACATGTAATTGCTGAATAAATTTCAAGAACAGGCTTGTTACATTTCGTTGGCAGAGTGCAACACTATCGTAAGTGCAGTAGAATGCAATAGCTGCCATTTGCAACATTTCAATAAATGTACTTACTTTTAACCAATAACACTAGAAAAAATACCCAACTACATGTAAAGGTGATATCTTCGGGTTAGCTTAGTGGCCATCAGGAATGTATACAGAACATCAATACTTCACAATGAGCATGATGTGGGGATTGTGCTGCAAATAGGTCTTTTACAAAAGGCAGCTATTATATTCTACTGCACTTACGATAGTGTTGCACTCTGCCGATGATTTGCAGTTAGGATTTATAACAGAGCCAGGCAGTGTCTAGCAGTGCAAACATACTAAGCCTATTCGAGTGTCTGCTTGTTTATTTCCAAGTCATCTACAAGTTTCTGAAATTGGGTTAATTATTCCAGTTTAAATCCATACAACCCCTATGGAAGACATACCCTTAATCTCCCATACAGGAGGTGTAGATTTCAAATGCAGCTACCTATTTAGGTAATTCCATTTGAATGTCATACCCCCTGTGTGGAAGATTAAGGTGATGTGTTCCATAGGGGGTGTATGGATTTCAACTGGAATAGCCCATTGCTCACCTCTTCTTTGTTTGCACCATCAGCATCTTTACTTTCTCCAAACTAAAAACAAAGGGAAGCAATGAAGACAATACATGTAACAAAAAGAAAAATAGAGATGACTCTATTTTACACATTGATTGTCAGCATGCTTATATAGGCTGTTTAACTTGGCTTGAACTAGCCGAGGTACTCACACCTCCGTCACTACGATTTCCACTGTCCTTCTCCGTACGAAGATCTGAGATGTCTACCTTAAACCTTTCCCGGGTACATATAAAATACCACTTTTTCTCATAAATACCACTTCCAACCATTCCTCACGTGAAGATGAGACTTAAACAAAACATATTTGGTGCATAAATTTTGAGCACATTTGAGGATGTAAAAGACCAGGTTTGTGACTGTTTTCGTCGCCGTGTTTTGAATTCTTCCTATAAATAGATACCGTCAGTGTGACGTCATCACCGCGACATGAGTTCAGGTGCCTCATTTCTACGTACGTACGGCATTCATGGCCCTATGGTGAGGAAGGAACAACTAGGGCCATGATATTCCGGGCTAGGCTTGAACATTTAATTTGAGCCTGGTCCCATCAGACCCAGACCCCAAGGGTGTCTCCGCACAGAGCGACCATTCAAACAAACAAAACAAAAGAACAACAACCAACTTAATCTGTCACAAATGCTGGCTTTCGTAAACAAAAACATAAATTTATACTAAAGGTAATCACGCTTGGAAAATGGGAAGAAATTGACAAGATTGAGAAGTAATTGACAAGATAGCTGCCATATAGATTTTGCACATACCTTGCACATAACAACTGACTGATTGATATGATGTCTTGATTGCAGCACACCAGCATCGATAGCTGCTTTCACTTGATCTGCCCGTGCAAACTTCAAGTGCCCAAATCCACTTTCAATCTGGATATCTCGAATCTGTCCAAACTTTGAAAAGTATGTGGCTACATCTCGCACTGTTAATCCATGGGTCTCCATCACTGATAATTTGCAGTGGTCATATGGCTGAAATCAACAAAAGTTGATGTAAAACTGGAAATGAATATGGGTCGGACCCATGGTTCATATCTAACACAAGTGATAACGGTTATTAACACATTGTGACAAAATGCTAGTTAAAAAAAATAAAATAAGAAGTTGCTAAATATTGTTCATTTGTTCTGGTAGCAAATTGTCTGCGATGATCGACTCAGACCAAAGTTTGAAATTTTGAAAATTTGTGTTGAAATTGGCTTATGTATCACTGACATTGCATAATAAGGTAACACTGCATGCTGACATTACAATAGTGTTCAGATGCAAAATGCTATATAGGCCTACATGATATACACCATTTTCAAACTTCTTGTGTTAAGGCCACCAACATATGCACAATAATGATAGCTTTATCATTGACACCCTATTTTAAAAAATCCATTGTATGTTTCTGAAACCATGATCAAAAACAGCAAATTTTCTTATTACATTCTTTTTATTATTTTGACAAGTTATATTTGCCTATATTTAAAATTCTAAAAAAAAATGTATATGTCACTTTTTGCATCTGAGTTCTTGACCTTGAATCAACCTCATGTAGTGCCCATGGGGTTACGTATACATGTATACTTATCTCTGGATGAAAACCATGTATCACAATGTTGAAAATTTGCAGGCTATGTTCTCTTATAACATGTACATATAAAGAAACTTGTGTATTTTTACCTGTTCATCTTTCTTGTTTGACTTGCTGCAGCATCGCATGGACAATTTTCCCTTTGGATAATGTTGCGACTGCAGTCCAGAGTTGTAAGCTGCCAAAGCGCCATCTACTGACTCAAATGTAACTACACAGTTGTTTTCAGGTCTCTTTACATCAGATACATGTTTCACTTGTCCATGTTTACTGAAGTAATTGAAGATATCTTTGCTCGACAGACTTCTGGTCGCATGTTCGACAAACAAAACATTGCTTGGTGATGCCGGAATCTATAGAGAGAAATGAATGAAAAAAATGACAATAAGAACTAGGACTTCTATCAAACATACCACCTGCCAACAAAGTGAATTATACTCCAGGTCCAAAAAAATCACCCCAACCAACTGGAGGACAATTGTGCATATATGGTTCTTTCTTTACTACTGCTGTCTCTCATTTTCAATTTGTTCACAAGTTCATGAACAAGTGGGTTTTTCGATTGTCTATTTTGTTGGAAACTTCCCTTTTTCAAAGTGCACCAGATTCCAGTAAAATAAAGCAATATTCTTTTTTGGATAAAAACATTATCCTGGTTTACGTAATGAAATTTTTTGGAAAAAGGAGCCAAAACCTGCATATATTTTCATACAATCGGTGTCACAAAATTAAAAGACTTGGCACAGTTGTTAGCATTCAGAATCTTGAATATTGTCAATGATGTCATAGATGTAACTCTTATCTTACCCTGTGTATTAATTTAAATAATTGGTTTTGAACAGCAAATATGTTTGCTAAAAACTAAAAATTCATAGACTGATATTCGACTAAACGACTGAGTTGTTTTATTTTGCAAAACAAGGATAATATTCTTTGTAATCCCAAACAATTTAGTATGGTCTTTTTCTGGAAATTGGAGTAGGTAAGCTGTTGCAGTTTTAATTGCAGCTTCTCTTCAGAGACGATGAAGGGGATTTTTTTTTGACCAAAAGTTTATTCATATATGCTCACACAAATTATGGCTGCAATATATCAACAACAACAAATATATATTATTATTATCACTTATTTACATTAAATTGTACAAGCTTTAACTACAATTTTTAAAAGAGATGTGCATAAAATTTAGCATGTTTTTTTCTTCAATTTTCACCATGATTGAAATTCCCTACCTTCTGTTCCTCCTCAGATTTTGTAGGAAAGGGGACTTGAGACTGGACCTTTGCTGTTGATGTAGATGGGACCTTTGCTGTTGATGTTGATGGGACCTTTGCTGTTGATGTAGATGGGACCTTTGATGTTGATGTAGATGGGACCTTTGACGCTGATGTAGATGGGACCTTTGTTGTTGATGTAGACTGAAAAAGAAAAATCAATTAAAAACCGATTTATTACACCAAAGCAAGACAAAATTAATGCCTTAATCATCTGCGTTTTATTTTGATTCAGTCAACTTAGCTTAACCCCATTTGTCCGTATGACAAAATTGAGTTAACTTAAATTCCGCTGCGGGTCAAGGAACTAACTGCTTATTGTCTCTGGTGAGTTACCCTTACAAAAACTCAAAGAGCTGATCCTGTAATGCTTTAGCAACATACTAAATCTGTTTGAGTGTATTGATTCCTAAGTTGGTGAAATAAATTTCTAGTATGGCTCACCTCTATAGAATCAGCCCCATCACTACTTTCCACATCTGCAAACTGAAACAAAGAAAGATGAAGGAAAATACCATAAAGAAGCAGCAAATGGTACAAGTGTAAATAACATATAATCTACTACAGCTAGTAAAAATAACATGAAATTTGTCTTCTTGTCTTTGTCATTGTTGTTTTGTGTTGTTTGTATTTCTTCTGTTTTGTCCTTTTGGTTTAAAAAATATATCATAAAATCAGCCATCTTTCTTTTGTGTGAAAATGTTTAATAAATCATAGACATTAACACCATGGCTGTCGAAAGATTAAAAAAACATATAATCTACTAAGTATTTTAAACAATATACATTATGCTGCCTTCATTCGAGTATCAGGTTAAAAACATCACCCCTTGTTATTCAATGCAAATTCTTGTCTCCAATGGTAAACAGGTTTTTCGGTGGTACCTGTGTTTTCCCAATTGTTGGTTTAAGCGGTACCTGGAAATTGGAGGCTTAATGACACGAGGCACTAGTTTAACTCCCCTTGCATGGCAGAATTGCTGCTGTGCCAATTTTTACACATACCTTGCACACTACAATCAACCTTTCGATGCGATGTCGTGACTGTAAGAAACCACCATTGATAGCAGCTACCACCGAATCAGCCCCTACAAAGTCCACATGGCCATAACCATTTTCAAGCTGGACATCTTGAATCTGTCCAAACCGCTTGGTAAAGTACGTCCGCACATCTTCAGTAGTCAATCTTCTGCCGTCGATCAGAGTTAATCTGTTAGCTTTGTATTTATGTTTCTGAAAACAAAAGTCAATGTTAAACTACAGATTAATATGGGCTGATTCGAAATGAAATGATATACAATATATAAAGCACAAGCGAGACATACATGTACTTTACTTTGTAATGTCTATATGCAAAAGTAACAAGTGAATCATTGGAATCATACATGACTAACTGAGCTAAGCGATCACATGTAAATTTAGGTAATAATCTTACCGGTGTTTTCCTCTGGAAGCATCGTAGGTAAACATGTTCCTTCACATAATGCCGTGACATGAGTTGATCCTTGTATGCTTCCAGAGCATCATCAGCGGACTCAAAGGTAACTAAGCAGGTGTTTTCTGGTCTCTTGATTTCAGACACATGCTTGACAATCCCATATTGACTGAAGTACTGAAGAAGTTTGGTCTCTGATATCTTCGGGTGCACATCCGAGACACAAAATACATTGCTTCGTGATGATGGAATCTGCAAAGAAGAAAGTTAAATGAAATATATAAATGCACTTGCGAAAATAAGAACTATAATTATGCCGTAAGAAACAAATCAGATCAAAATTGTACACTCTGCCAAATATATAGGCTTTTTACATGATGCAAGCCTGCAAATAAGATGATCGCAATACATATTTTTTAACACAGTATTAATTATGACTTATTTTGAACATAAGGGCGTGTTCTCACTCCAGACATGGGGTCTTGTACCTAGGTCCGAGTCCACATACAAGTGGACTCAGTCCACATTGATTTCGCGCTCTCACTAACACCAAAATGCTGATGTAGGATCGGGCCCACTTACCCGGATTTTACAATATCAATGCATGACCATGACATCACAAATTCTGTTGCATTGCAATTCATGTTTTGAGCCGAACTCACAGCACAAATCAAACTTTACTATAGACTATCAATTTTAAAAGATCATGTTTTATTTCCAGGCCCCTGGTATATTTCTTCAATCTATGGATATATTTATATTTTGTGATAAGTCTGATAAAGATCTGAAATAAAGAGCCCCAGTAAACAGCTCTAGAAACTATCTTATATTAGGCCTACATGTATACAATGTACAGTGTACAGTAAAATGAGAGAAATACATTGGGTTGTTATTTCCAGTGACGTGGGCGGCCATGGAATGCCAATCCATCCTGTTCTTTGTCAATCTCAACAGCTTGATGTTATCCGCACCCGTCCAGGCTGCGATACTCTGAAGATATGTTGTCCTCTGGCGCCCTCTGTCTAAACCATGGGCCTGGCCCATAGGGCCCAAAAAAAGGTAAATCCGGCCCTGATTGTAGCTTATATAGATTGTGTGCTTAGCTGCAAGTCCCCCATTGTTGCTTAATGGTTTGTATTGGGCCACAGTGGTCAACAGATTCCAGTAAAAGTGTGATGAGGCTTGTGGGTTTACCCCTGCGCGTAACCCACTATAAATCACTTCCCTTTTCAAATGTTTAGCACCTTTCAAAGACATATCTGTGACATTTTCAGTAATGTTTTAGCAACATACTACATTTGTTTGAGTGTTCCAATTCCTAAGTTGGTGAAATAAATTTCTAGTATGGCTCACCTCTATAGAATCAGCACCATCATCACTACTTTCCACATCTGCAAACTGAAACAAAGAAAGATAAAGGAAAATACCATAAAGAAGCAGATATTTTGCAGTAAACCTTTTGACGAGAGCGTATTTTTAAGCATACGTCGCGTATTTGCTGTGTTGAAATGCACTTGTCTCTAATTAGCTACTGAGGCAATCTGCTGTTGCAGAGTAGAAATTTACGAATGAACTTTGCAGCATACGCGTTGGCAGCTCTGACTTTGCAACATCACGGTAGTACGCGCTCGTCAAAGGTTTACTGCGCCAGTCATGCATTGTGCAATGCACAACTAGCGTAAGCATTGCGCCCAACAGCGTGCACGCCATTCTATATCAATACACGATGTTATGAGTCTTTTTATGATTACTTATATAAACCAAACAAACTTTAGCTGAGGTGTTCAATACATTAGGCTATTCCATTGAAAATCCACACTACCCCTGTGGAAGATTTAGCTAAAGTCTTCCACAGAGGGAGTATAAGTTTTGAATAGAATAGACAATTGAGTAACTTCCATTTGAAATACTCACTCCAGCTGTGGAAGATATAGGTAAAACCATAATACAGGGGGAGTACAGGTTTCAAAATGATTAACACTGACCAATTATAGTTGAAAAAATTACTCCCCCTGTGGAAGGTATTTCCAAAATCTTCCACAGGGGTAGTGTGGATTTCAACTGGAATAGCCCATTGCTGCTGATGGACCCCATGATGACATTGGCTAAATAAGATGAATTTTTGCCTGTAAGATTACAAATTTGTGACATTCCTCAGAAGTCATTTTAATGTTCTCAATCTCAGACTAGGTGCAGCATATCACTACAAGTACATCCATTGTTATTCAACTGTGAATTTTGAGGTATGGGAGCATGAAAATCCTTGCCTCCAGTGGTGAACTGATTTTTTTTTGTGGTACCTGTGTTTTTCAGATTGCTGGTTCCGCGGTGCCTGAAAATTGGAAGCATAATAACATGGGGCACTATCCTAACACCCCTGGCATGACAATATATTTGACATGTTTGCTGCTGTGCCAATTTTTACACATACCTTGCACACTACAATCAACCTTTCGATGCGATGTCGTGACTGCTGGAAACCAGCATTGATAGCAGCTACCACCGAATCAGCCCCTACAAAGTCCACATGGCCATAACCATTTTCAAGCTGAATATCTTGAATCTGTCCAAACCGCTTGGTAAAGTACGTCCGCACATCTTCAGTGGTCAATGTTCTGCCGTCGATCACAGTTAATCTGTTAGCTTTGTATTTATGTTTCTGAAAAAAAAAGTCAATGTTAAGGGTTTACCGTCGTAACTAAACCATTCGATCAAATGTTTTTAAATTGACATATTTTGTACATTAATATGTGTAGATAATAAATCAGTAAAAAAAAAAAAACAAGGGTGCGGACCTCACTTTTGAGCTACAGCCGTTTTAAAAGAGGTGTACATTTTCAAAAATCTCTGTACACTTCAATGGCAAAATCAGCAATTTTCTCAAAATAGACAACCTTTTGCGTTGTAGGAAAAAATTGTATCGATAAAATTGTTTAAATTTTATATATGTTATGAAAAATAAAAAGCTCTGTAAATCGTGTTGGTATACACGCGCGATTTGATGCCGGATAAGCGTTCTTTTACGCATATGGCCACAAAAAGGAATTGTCTGTTTACGCAGGAAAGTTTTCACTGTAAAAAAAGTTACCATAATAGGAACAATTATTCTAATGATGTTGATTATTTTAAAAGACTTCATGCCTTAATATTCTTTTATAGTATAGCCAACATCACTTTTTAACAAATTTCTACTTTAAAACAATATCCTTGATCATATCGTTATGAATTCGGCAGAGTGACAAATCGCGATTTTTTAGCAAATTGAGTTTTTGTATGCTTATTATTATGTTTCAGATTATCTTTTATTTGACCAAAAATTAATGGCAAATCTTACTCACCGACGTAGTTATTGACATTTTGATTGGGATGAATCGCGCTAAGTGCGATAAATGAATTCGGCAGAGAGACAAATCGTATACTTAGCTGTAGAAATCATGTTGATCTATAGTATTATATAGCGGGATACCACAAATTTTCTATATTACATGTCCTATACTAATATATTTGATACCAACGTATAGCTGTAGGTATCTTCTATCCAGTGATACCAAAAATAAGTACTTATATTCCCCACATGATATTGCTAGTTTAATAATGTGAGTGCGTGCCGTGAAATTTGAAAATCGCGGAAAATCATACGCAAAATATAAGCCAATATTGTTATTTTTGCTTTAAAATCCTTGAGTTTTTGCTAAATATTACAGAGATGACTATTTATAACTTATATAGCAACTTAAGTCTACATAGCCTTATACAACAATCAGATCACATGTAAATTTAGGCCGAGGTAATAATCTTACCGGTCTTTTCCTTTGGAAGCATCGTAGGTAAACATGTTCCTTCACATAATGCCGTGACATGAGTTGATCCTTGTATGCCTCCAGAGCATCATCAGCAGACTCAAAGGTAACTAAGCAGGTGTTTTCTGGTCTCTTGATTTCAGACACATGCTTGACAATCCCATATTGCATGAAGTACTGAAGCAGTTTGGTCTTGGATATCTTCTGGTGCACATCCGAGACACACAATACATTGCTTCGTAATGATGGAATCTGCAAAAGAAGAAAGTTAAAGGGGGGTAACCCTGTTGGTTTTGGATATGGATTGTCTTTAAAATTACATATAATATCAAATATTGTCCCCTTTATGCAGCTTTGTGAAAAAAACGAGAGCATTTTCTGCGTAAATGTGAATAAATAGCAAAATTTGCAACCTAATACTTGGTATACGTGAATTGCATTCTGGGAAGGCAAGCAATAACATGTGCCGTAATTCCCGTTCGTCATGTGCCATGCGTGCGTGGTTGCACTGACATTAACCAAGCTCCCCGTACTGTACCTAGTCTAGGTACACATTCCAATACTACGGTTACATTTCCCCACAACCAGTCTTTTTCGTGTTCGCCTGTATATCGCTCATGATGATTTTTGTATATGGCATAATGGCAATAGAGCTCAATAACAAAGCAAAACAGAAATGCCACGACGACATGCATGAATGCTGGTAATGCCCGTATTGAACGGAAAATTTAGATTTTTAAAAACTCTTTTTCGTACCGATTCAGAAAAAAAAAGAAACCAAATATATTTCCCCTTGCAATATGTACATTTCAAATGAATGTAAATAATTTTAGGTTTAAAAATGGAGCAGAAAAAAAACTATCACCACCGGATTTGAACCGGGACCTCTGGTACCAAAATACGTCCACTCTAACCAACTGCGCCACACGGGCAGCTTCTAATTTCGGAAGGAATTTTGAAGCTTTATAGTAACTGAAGTCTCTTCAGCAGTTATTATGTTCGCTCTTTTCATTCAATGTGAATGACGTGAAACCAAACTAGCTGTTGAGGAGACTATAAGTATCTACGATAAGCCTGTCCAGAATTCCAGAAATTGGTAGCCACCAAGGGAGGTATATTGGCATGAATTCTCCGATTTCTCTGGAAATACATCGACCTGGAGCGTCAAATTTCAGAATAGGAATAAGAAAAATAGGATCTATTTTGTGATACCAAAAACTCATTTACAATGACAAACATCTGGGGGGGGGATGATGTTGTCGATCGGGTTACGGACCTTTAAATGAAATATATAAATGCACTTGCGAAAATAAGAACTATAATTATGCCGTAAGAAACACATCACATCAAAATTGTACACTCTGCCAAATATATAGCCCTATTGCATGATACAAGCCTGCAAATAAGATGATCGCAATATAATACATACAGTATTAATTATGACTTATTTCGATCATAGTTGGGACTTTATAGATGTGGGCAGAAACAAAGCCCAAAACAATTTTTGCCATTCTTATCTAAGCTGAACAAAGTGTACACATGTCAATTCACTGTTTGGGTAATTTGGCTGGGTTATTGGGTTCATGTTGGAACATTTAGCACAAGTAGTCAATCAATGGGCATTGTAGATAAAAAATTTTATGTGTTTCCATTTTGGAGCAATGTTTTACACCTGTCGTAATAAAACAGCTGCAACCAAAGCAACTAGTCCCTGATCAAGAACCAACTCCATCATGTTAATGTGTCACTCATGGAGGGAGGGCAAATAGTGTACATCTAACTTATTTTGCCATTTGCCTAGTAAAAAATAAATAAAAAATGTTGCCATTTATATAGCGCCTTTCACATGTATCAAAGCACTTTACATTTATTCCGCAGTCGTTAGAATATGTCAGATGCCATACAATGCCCAAGGGATGCTCATACCTTTGGGCGGCGCTCAATGGACAATATTCCTAACAGCTCCCCATTTCACCCCTGGGTAGAGAGAGGCAAGAGAGGTAAAGTGCCTTGCCCAAGTGCTCAACACGATGGCACCGCCGGGGCTCGAACTCGCAACCCTCCGATTGCGAGGTAGAGCACGTACCGCTGCGCCACCGTGATTTAAAGTGTTTCTTGTTTGTGTGTAATGCATTGTGCCAATAACATATATTAAGTAACACATATTAAGTATTGTTTATTTTAGGCTCTTGGTGATAAAAGCAGGAGATACGCTATTTTGCTCTCCATTTGTGACAAGTCTAAATGTTTGATTTACCAGCAAACACACAAAAATGTTTTGGCAGACGGGCAGTTACGAGTTGGTACTCTTTGGTTCTAATCTCTTTGGTCATGCTAAATCAAATTACCATCTCCAGCAATTTCCATTTCTCTACATGCCAACCGGTCAAATGCTTTTAAAGTGTTTGTATCCACTTCCCATCTTTTATTTCGGATAGTTTTGAGTAGTGCATAATCAAAAGATTAGTGCATAATCAACATTGACATTACATACCCGCACTTCTTGAAGAGGTTCTGTAGTATTGGGTTCTTGAGATTGCACCTGTTCTGAAGATGTAGACTGGAAAAGATGACATAAAAAGAGTTATGGACATATGGTGGTTCATCAATCTTTATTGGCATAGCTAGCAAAACCAATACAAGCAATGTATATCAGGGTCAAACTACAGTAACTATTTCTTTGAATGAACGCAGTTGCATGCGATCGTATTTCAAAGGACACAATTTGGGTGGGGCAAAATAATGATCAAACAAATGAAAAGACATTGGAAATACCAACCAATCAAGAGTGACTGAAGAGGTTCATCAGGTCTGTTAATTAATCAGCTGTTTAGAGTTTATTTGTCAAGACCAAGTGAAAAACTTACGTTTTTCTGCTGACAGTTTCGCCAGAAACCTTCTGGCTTTCTCAAAGCATTGATGATGTTATTGACCAAGATCTTAAAAACAGAACATTGCTTGAAGTCGAGGACATCATGGAATTAATGAGCTTCGTCCTCACTACAACTTACTTTCAGTTCAGAGGCGCCATTTATAAGCAAAAGTTCGGTGTCGCGATGGGATCACCGGTAAGCCCGATCGCGGTAAATATGTTCATGGAATGGTTAGAAAATCAGGCCATTCACACTGCCCCCTTAGATTGCAGACCACGCATGTGGAAAAAATATGTTGATGACATTCTGGAAATAGTGAAGGAGGGCACGACGGATAGTCTTACCGAGCACCTGAACAAAGTAGATCCCACAGCGAGCATAAAGTTTACATATGAAACTGAGAAGGATGGACAAATTCCATTCCTTGACACCTTGATCATCAGAAAACCAGACAATACTGTGAAATTGCTCGTCTATAGGAAACAAACGCACACAGATCAATATCTGTCCTTCTCATCTCACCACCCCCTACACAAATTAGGGGTCATACGCACTTTGCTAGACAGAGGTGAAAAGATCATCACCGAGGATGAGGACAAAATCGCAGAAGAGAATCACATCAAGAACGCGTTAGAAATGTGCGGTTATCCTAAGTGGACAATGGAAAAAGTTAAAACAGACAGAGCCAACAAAGTCAAAAATAAGCCAAACAAAAAAGACAATCCAAATGCGGAAAAGAACAAAGGATGCGTAGTGATCCCATACATAGCCGGTGTCTCGGAAAAGATAAGCCGTATCATGAAAAAGCACAACATCGCGACGGCCATGAAGCCCCATACTACCATCAAAAAGATGCTTGTTCACCCCAAGGACAAACAAGAGAAAGAAAGAACTGCCAATTGTGTTTACGAGATACCATGCAAAAGTTGTCCCCAAACATACATCGGTGAGACCAAAAGGCAATTTGGCGTCCGTATGAGTGAGCATAAACGGGAAGCAGAAAAAGCGGGCCAGCTTAAATACACACGCTCCAAAAGAACGGAATCTCTTACGGAAATAAATAAATCCGCAATTACTGATCATGTGTCAAGAGAAAACCATATCATAGACTGGGACAGTTCATCAATCATCGACAGAGAAGAAAATCGCAGAGCAAGATGGGTGAAGGAAGCAATTTGGATTCGCAAGAGAGGGGACAAGACCATGAACAGAGACGAGGGTAAGTTCTTTCTAAGTCACATCTTTGATCCTCTGCTCAAGACCACCGCTGGAGACAGGAGTACTACTTCCGGGAAAACCAAAACATCCGGTCAAGTTTCCCGCTCCAAGCAAATGGATCAATAACATCATCAATGCTTTGAGAAAGCCAGAAGGTTTCTGGCGAAACTGTCAGCAGAAAAACGTAAGTTTTTCACTTGGTCTTGACAAATAAACTCTAAACAGCCAATCAAGAGTGAGTTGGTTCAATACCACATCTCGCAGTGTATGCAGGTGTTTAACATGCTGTGTTCATTCAAACAAAATTTTTACTATTGAAGACCAAATTAAAAAGACTAGTTTGCGTCTGACATCAGGGCAAAAGCATGGTGTGATTAATTGCTGACCTGTGCAGTATGGCGTTTTTGGTCTGATTGACAAGACGTCATACGCAAACTTGTCTTTCTAATTGATCTTCAGTTATAATGACCCTGGTATGGCGTAAGGCTACACAAAAGATCACTATATAAACGACAATGCAATTGACAAGTTAACTGCAAAATGATTTTCTCCTGGACATGGTACTTTGGTGGGTTGCTGTGGCTAACAAGGGGTCCCAGAAGTAGCTCCTTCTAGGACAAAAAGTATTGAAAATTGCCCTGGCCATTGTGAGACCAACAGATGATTAAAGTAACTGCATATTCTTGATCAAAACTCTTTATTGAAGGCCTATTCAGCAATTTTCTGTACAAAATATTTTGTCTAACTGTACCAACAAACGATCAAGAATTATATGTGACATGATCTGCTCCATGTGGGCCAAAGGCGGCATTTTTGAAAATTGAGTTATTATGGTTATTACTTTATACAAACATTAAACTATCATATACTGAAAACACCAAAGGTCTACATGTAGTATACTTGATTCATAAGTTCTGAAGTTTTGTGATGTGTATTTTCTTATGTATTTTATTGTTTTTTGCTCTATATTTTTACCTTTATCTCAATTTCAAATTTGCTGCCCTTGGCCCCCATTGACCAGACCGTGTCACATATATAGGGTGATTTTATCACAATATATGTCTATTGCATAAAGCATGCAAATTACCCACTCAATAGTGTAAATTGATATATCCCCGATATCTACTGCAAGCGCTGTAACCAAAATTCAGCATCACAGGTTTGTCATACAACAAGAATGAAACAGATGTAATAAAAGTACAGACATACTTTAATTACATCTTTGTCTTTATCAGATTGCTGTCAAATTTGCCATTTGCCTAGTTCAGTGGCACATCTATGCTTGTTCAAAAATTCAAAAATCTGAATTTCGATGAATTTGTTGGTGTTCTGGTTCAGTGATTGGACCTTTAAAATAAGGTATGAAAATTTGATATATGGCAAGAGCTTCTGGCACACATGACAGGAGCTTCTTTTGAGAGTATGGCTATACTAAAAAACGAGATTCCTTTTAGGCATGGTCCTCGCGTAGTACCCTTGCGACATCAAGCGTGTGCCATCTGACCTTGTTCACAATAACACATGCTGGACCTTAGAGTAGTATGCATATTTTTGCATTTTAAGCTGAATTTACACCAGTGACGTAGTGGTATTATGTTTACCTACATGTATATGCTATATTATTAAATTACAAACAAAAGCCCCTCCTCAATTGTCTGGGACCCAAGGGGTACTCAGTACAAATTACCATACAGGGACATGCATGCTGCAAACATGGGTATCATTTTTGGCCTTTTGGTATATCAATAACCCTCTATTTGCCTCTTTTGGTATATATATCGATGGGTCTTTTATTTTCAAAATTTTTGTAATTTTTTTTCCTGGAAAATAGCCCAATTTTGCCTTGTTGTAGCCAAAACTATGGAAATTTCCCAAAAATTTGGGGAAAATATAAAACCCTAGACAATTTGTGTTAAATTGGCTGAAAATTTAGACTTTTACAATATCAGCTGCACACCACTACCCAAACCAAACTTAAGTACCCACCGGGGTCTGGGATAGACTGAAATTATGCTCACCTCTTCTGTGCTAGTACCACCCTGTTTTGTCCTTAGATACTGAAAAACAAAAACAAAATTAAACATCAGACATATTACACAATGGTCTGTCACTGCTAACTTAATGTAAAAGGACTTAAAGTGAAAAGGAAACAAAAAAGGAGAAAACAAATTTGTTTCCAATATCTAAACAAAGTGCAGTATTTGTCTTGAACTATTGTTTAAGTTAATTTTCAACAAAATTGTGATTTTCAGTGGCAAAAATATGAGAATGTACTTCTATGCAATGACAAAATACAGTAAAATAATACATTTGGTCACCTATAACTTAGCCTATTCTTTCCTTCTGAAAAGTAATAATATCCATAGAAAATCAATGCTGGGTTTCTTTTTAAGCCTAATAAACAAACTGGCAACCAGTTTGGATTTTTTTCAAAGCTACATGTTTTAATTAATTAAAAGCCGCTGGCAATGTATACTAATCCAATGTGTCCCTGGATGTTCAATAGAAGCAACAGAAACATACTACTTTATCCAGCTTTGTAAAAAAAAATTAGTAGCAGTATTTCTCTGGTTTCCAACCTTGAATTAATTTAGGGTCTACAATGTATAACTTCCATTTTTTCATTTTTGAAGAAGTTTTTTATTCAAGTTTATAATGCTTTGTTTACTTCATATAATTGTTCAGCCTCAATGAAACCAAGAAATGTTAAACTTGTGTGTTGCCCAAACATGGGATTTTCCTACTATACAAATGGGGAATCCCCATACAGTTTTATTAACAGAAAAAAATCCTAATACAAGAGATGTACTGTGTAGTATGTTACAAATAATATGTTACAGCATAGCTGTATGTCATCATCATCAATCTTGCATTTGGAATATGAGGAATGTCCTTCAGATATCAAATAATTTGGATTTTTTGAAATTTGAGATATAATACAAATTTTATGGCAAATTATTTAAAAATTTTATTGAAGTAAACTTTATTTACCATACTTAAAGTGTATGTAGCTGTGATGAAAAGCTGTCCATCATATGAAAATTTTGACCTTTTGTATTGAAATTTGGAGATATAGCCTACATTTTATTTATGGGGAAAAATGTATCGTTAATATGAGCCCTTAAAGACATGAGAGCTCAAAAATGAATCAAATTACTATAGAAACACAGCATTGTGGAAGTAACGTCACGCCTGAAGGACTACACTTGCATGCATACATGTTACGTACACAACTGCAAATCTTGCTTTCTGGCAGGTACATTGTTTTGTTCTGAATAAAATATTTATACAAAACAGGTAAGAAATTTTCTTTGTTTTTATGAGAAATAACCAGTGTGTTTCTATTGAGCTGCTAATTGTTGCTGGAAGCAATTACTATTATTGTGTATCCATTATGGATTAGAGATTAAGAACAAAATATAGAATATAACTTGTATTTGATTTACCTAATGACTGGAACATTTTTGGGTCTTTAGCGCAGGAACGTGCACAGTGACTTAACTCCAACTCAGTCATACTATGTCTACACTTTAAAGGCGATTTTTGGTTAATATACTTCCTCATGTTTATTATGCTTAAATATTTCACACCAATTATTTCTTGCAAATATCATTTAACCAGTGGGTAAGCTAGTATTTAGTGCACTATGCCTTGGGAATATAGACCAAATATAGACCAAATATGTTGTTGTTTTTTTGTTATCTATCTCTATATAACTAACCACGCGCCAAACATTCTGTCCTAACCTGTGCACTCCTTTTTAGTGCAACCATGCAGGAACCATCTTTTCAGTAGATGTGGCTCATCATTTTACAAACTTTGGTGCCGATGTACAATCTGTCCAATTAATTTAGAGACCCGGTTTTATTACTTATTTAAATACATATATAAAAGTCATGAAAGAAAAGTTGTTTGTGACCTTCAGACCATGAAGTTTTTCTTGTTTCAAATATATTTATAACATTAAAAACCAGAAATCTACTGATATTTTAGCAACTTCACAGCAAATTTGAACATGATCCGTGAGTACTTTTTACCAAATGGACAATTCAATGATTTTACCTTTTAAGGTAGAACTCCTACGGATGTGACAGTCAAATAAGGAAAACAATTTTTTGATCAGTACACAGGTAAATTAGCTAATTACCTCTATAGAGGTTGCTCTCTTTCTTAAAAAGGACAAACAGAAAGCAATTAATTTATTGTGTGACTATTATATATCCTTATTTATCTTTTTGAATAGTGTATATGTGTTATGATAAAAAATAAATGCATATTATATAACGTCCTACATGAATTAAAAATCTATAAAATACATTGAGCATTTAGCACAACAGTTTCTGGTTAAAACTGGTATAGGCCTACATAGCTCTCTATCAGCTAATTTAATTACGGATTACACATTGTTGATCAAGATCATTTTAGACTGTGTGACCTCAATTTCAAGCGCACCTAACTTTGAAAAAGTTTTCAAAGACTTTCAAAAGTTTTAGTAATAATTGTCTGGTTCAGTTTTATTTTTGAAATGCAGACAAAATTGAATAAAAGCCAACATGAAGAAAAACATTTTCAATGTATTACCAAAACATCTTGTTAGTTCTAAGGTCTACTAGAATATTTTCATTCGTGGCTTTTTTCTAACCTATATTTTTTCTCAAATAAATAATAAAACCAAGTCTCTAAGTCAATTGGACAGTAATCACTATCACATAATGTGCAACATATGTCCAACAATTACTTGAATCACACACACAAACTGTATAAACATCTCAAAAAAAGTAACTAACCCCCTTAAATAATGACCATTATTCAAAAATGGGTGATTGCATTACAAATCTGTAAAATGTGTTGGAAGCAGAATTTATTTTTGCGCATGTTGACACCTCATTTGTAGCAACTGTCTAAATATTGACGTCACAGCATACATTTTAAATCATTGTAACCCAAGATTTGAAAGTTGCAGTAAATTCTATTGATTTGTATTCAGTATAATGGAAGAAAATCGGTCTAATGGTATCTGAGTGTTTTTGTATTGTTGTAAGTGCAACTTTCAAATCTGGGCCTCACTACATTAAATTTACCGGCGTTTTATTGTTTTCTAGGCTATCGTATCAAATGAGGTGTCAAAATGCGCAGAAATAAATTCTGCTTTGAACACATTTTACAGATTTGTAATACAATAGCCCGTTTTTTTATAATGACCATTATTTACGGGAGTTAGTTACTTTTTTTTAAATGTTTAGATTATTAACTTATTGTGCCATATAACATTAATAAATCAATTAATCTTGCAGGATCAAAAACACTTTATTCATGCAGGAAAAGCACACTGCAAAATAGCACACCTGCAAAATAACCACGGGAGTTTTCGATCAACACTGTTGACGGTTGACATCATTTTCATAATAACAAGAGAAAGGTCGATGCATGCATGCATGACCATGTATTGCACACCATATAGTGTATGTCAGTTTCTATTGTCATTGCCTTGCACTATTGTGTATTCAATTAACTTAGACTGGGTGTTTTTAAAAGATATTTGAAAAAATAAGATTTTTTTGGTTAAAGTCATCAAAGAAATGTGTTAGCACACCCTTAGACCCAATATGATTTATACTTTTCAAATTCCAGAATTCAATTTGAAACCCCATTTCTTTTCAATTTTGCCTCATTTTGGGCAGTAACTTAGGTACACCAAAAGGGTTTGCAACCTTTTCAACAAATCAAGCGGGACTGTCCAATCTCAGTTTAGGAAGTCATAACTTCACAGTAGCCTAGAGTGTAATAGGCCTACATGTATATAGGCCCTATCGAATCACCAAACAACGGTATACCAATTGAAATGGCAGCCATGTTGGTGGAGCTTGGTGGGCAGTTCTATTGTTGGAGCTTGGTGGGCAGTTCTATTGTCAAAGGGAAAATATGGTCCAGGGTTCCCGTTAAGGATTCAAAAATGTGCGTGACGCAAGTTTGCTCACAAGGTTGCAAAAACTTGCGTCCAGACAGATTTTTGTGCGTCCAGACGGATTTTTGTGCGTCCATCTGAAATTCACTATCAATCATACCGGGAAACGCCGCGGCATGCCATGATCAGAACGGCAACCCCTTGTTGCTACACACATACCCCAGGTCTACACCTCATCAAATGTTGATTGACAAAATAAAATAAAAGTGCATTTTCGCCGTGATATTTCATCTCCAGTCGCTATGACAGTTTTGGTCCGATACATGGTCAGAAACAGCTGCAAAAACATGCTCAAAGTCTGTCAATCTTTTAGCAAATTTTCGCTAAGCTAAGCTAAAACACATGCTGACACAAATAATACAAAAATTATTTTATCATTTGGATTTTGTCTTTGAAATTGCTTTTATTCATCGTAACAATAATACTTATAAAGGAAACATAGATTATTTATGAAAAAATAAACTTTAAACTTTAAAAACTGAATATTGTCGTCAGGCTGTGATAAATAATTAAATAAACATTAACCGCACGTTAACCGTACATCGTCAGTCCAGCATGCTTGTAAACAAAGTGTCAATTTCATCAATTGGGACTTCCCCATCAAACAGCGATCGCTACGGAAAGCATGCAAAAAGTGCATGATTTCCTGACATTGCGTTACAAATATTGCAGAATTTACTTAAATTCTTAGCAGGTGGGTCAAAATTTTGGGGCTTTTATTATTTTAAAAATATAAAAGAATAGAAATTTCTTATTTTAATCATCAGTTACGATACGGTAATGATTAAATTTTGAAGTTTTGTCTGCGTCCACATGCATGTGACATGGACGCAAAATACTTGATCATATATTGAACCATCCACTGACATAAGAAATCTGGGTGTTATGTTTGACACTTCATTGACTATGGAGAATCAGATCACGGCCATGTCCAAAGCTGCTTGTTTATCACTGCGCAACATTGGAAGTGTACGCAAATATTTGACCAGAGATGCAGCAGAAACTCTCACTCATGCTTTTGTGACATCAAGAATTGATGGAAATAATGCTCTCCTCAATGGTCTGCCAGATAAGCAACTTAATAGGCTCCAGAGACTACAAAACATGGCTGCACGATCATAACTTACACCAAAAGTCTGACCACATCACACCTGTGTTAGCGGACTTACATTGGTTACCTGTTAAACAACGAGTGTCTTTCAAAGTTTGTTTGATCTTGTTCAAATGCATGCATGGTCAGGCACCCCTCTACTTGAGTGATCTAGTTGATGCTTTCACTCCGGCTAAATCTGGATTGAGATCAACGGACAGTGGACGCCTGCTGGAGCTTCGTGACAAGAACCCTTTGGGGAGACAGATCCTTCAAGTTGGTGCACCTAAACTATGGAACACACTGCCTGTAGCACTAAGAACATGTGACAATATCGCAACTTTCAAATCTGGACTTAAGACCCATCTATACAATGAGGCATTCAAAGAGTGACTCTTTTAGTATTTGACTCTTTTTATTATGAACTGTGTCACCATGTTGATATATTTTTCTCAGATCTTTTGAACTTGTTGTGTCAAGCGCCATTGAGCGTCGAAAGGCGGATACCGGCGCTATATTAAATCGTCATTATCATTATTATTATTATTATTATTATTATTAAAAAGCCTGGTAAGGTCTCTAGTTTGATTCCACAACTATTCATCCCTAGCACCTGCTTTATTATGGTGGGCAGAATTGTATTTAAATGAGGATGGGTGACCCACAGCATGTTTTTTTTAAATTTTTAGCATTATTCTGAGCATTGCACATTACTTTTTCATATATTTAACACAATCTGCTCCTATGATATGGATAGTTATCGGAAAAGCATGTTGACCGGGTGGTGTTCGAAGGGCCCCCTCGAGGTCAAAGGTCATCTATGGGGGAAAATTTAAATAACCTCAAAAAATTCGTAATTTTTGCAAAACAAATAATCAAAAAAATAATCTATACTTTAGTAAGATATTTTTGAGCATTTTGAAACCTAAACTTTGGCAAAATATACCTCATGACTATGTTTCCATGACTGTTCTCATTTTTCTTTTGTTTGTGTTTTGTTTTTGAAACAAATGAGGGACTTCAACATATGCTAATTACATCATATTAAAAAGAAAATTTAAAAAAAATTTACCTACTGACCCTCCTGATTTTTTTTCATGAACTGGCAAACAATTTTTTTTTCTTGGCCTGGATAGGCCTAATAAACCATGTCCAGCTACAAATGCAAACTTATGCAGCTCATATACAATCAATTTGATTGATCAATATTGGGGACCCTAGATGCAGGACTGGATACAAAATAATATTGCTTTTCAATATTGTTGAAGAGATGTAATCTAGTTTGATTTCATTGACGGTTGGACAATAAAATCACTATTATGTTTGTGTGTACCGTGCACAATTTTAGATTTTGTACCCACTCTTGTATCCGGGGTCCCAGCAAACACAAAACGTTTTCGACATCATTCGCAAAAGGTTATAAAAGGTCGTCAGAAAACGCTTAAATGTCGGGTTATATAAAGGGTATATTAAGAGTAAAAACGTTTTCATAACCTTAAAAAACATTTTTTGATAATCTACTGCTCAGCAAACAAAAAATGTTTTACAGAAAACGTTTAAATGTCGGGTTATATAAAGGGTATAAAAAACGTTTTAATAACATTCCAAAAACATTCTTGAAAACTTGATACAAAACATTCTAAACAAAATGTTATTTTGGGGTTGAAAAAATATTTTGCGAAAAATGTTTGCCCAAATTATTTTCAATAACGTTTTAAAAACGTTTTCATGACCTTTATATAACCCGACATTTAAATGTTATTAAAAGGTTTTGAAAATAACATTTTAAAAACATTTCTGTGTTTACTGGGTTCAAATATTTTAACATGTTATTTAAGTATTGACATAATATTTGGCAAAAATGTTTGCAAAAACAGTTTACAATAACATTTTTGGAAAACATTTAAAAATATTGTTGCAGTGTGTTTTCATACAAAACGTTTTAAAACGTTATCATGACCTTTATATAACCCGACATTTTAATGTTATTAAAACGTTTTTACCTACACCAAAAGCCAAAATATAACTTATTTAAAACGTTTTTAAAACGTTTTTGTGTTTGCTGGGGTCTTTGATATTGATCAATCAAATTGATCATGTATGGGCTGCATAATATGAATATTGCTTTTCAGGCCACCTGCTTACTATAATAATCTATGCTGCGAGAAACAAACTAACTTGTTTGAATAAGTGACTTTGAATGGAAACATTATTGTTACATAAATCATGACACATTACCCACACCCATCTACACACAATCAATCAATCAATCAATCAATCTTTTTTTTTTTTTTTTTTTTTTTTTTTTTTTTATTCATTTTGCTTTTAGATTAAACAGGACAAAAGACAAATAACTTGAGAAAAAATAAACAAAAGATAGAAAGAATAAAAACAACACACACAAATACAAAAGCATCTCTTATATCACTAGTACAATACAATATTATGCATATTTTTAAATTCGCTTAAATACTTTGTTTGTCCGTGGGCACATGAGAAAGACAATAATAATTAATATGTTATATTTATATATAATTACTTTGTTGTTACATTATTTTTTTACACAAAACCTTCCCATGTCATACTCGAAAGATATTCAATTTATTTATTCTCTGAAAACAAGCTTTTTCTTCTTCAATTTTTTTACTTAAAAAATGTGAGAACGTGGCGATATATGGTTTCTCATTTGAAAACCTGTTCCTAAATAAATAATACTTAGCACTCAGAATAATATAGTTAGGCACTTTGAACCTTGAATGTCCTTCCAGTCCCAAAATTATATCTTTATAACATAGATGTATTCGAGTCTGTATCTTCCATTTAACCATGTCTCTATCTCCTTCCAAAAAGAGTTTATTTGATGGCATTCCCAGAACATGTGATCAATTGTTTCTTTATTTTGACATAAATGACAATTTTCGTTCTCTTTCAGATTAATAAGCTTTAAATAACTATTGCTTGGAATTATTCGATGAAGGATTTTAAAAAAAAAAAATCTCATTCTTTCTTCAGTGGTAATTTGAAAAGGTAATGTCCAAATGTATTCCCAATTTAGATTACCCAAATGATCAAACAAACGATCATAATAATTCTGATTTACTGGTTTTGTTGATTGTGACATGTTAAATTGTTTAGATACATCACGAGTTGTTAACTTCTTTACTTCTAACGAAATATTTTTTTCAATACTTTTAAGTTTTCCCATATCTGTTTCAGAAAGTTTCTTTATTTCTAATTTCCATTCCCTTGGTAAACTATTTATAACACCGTAATATGTTACAAAATCAATACATCGTCCATATTTTTCACAAAGCTTTTCGTATGAATAAAATGAACCTTATCATCTAATATATCTTTAATCTTTATTAGCCTTGTTCGAGCTCTATTAAGAGACTTGTTTACATCTTTTGAAAACAACTTGTTATAACTTAGTGGCATATGCAATACATCTTCCAAATTGATTGTTTCTTTGTTATTACATTGTTTAAAACTTTGCCAGCTTAAAATGACTTCTTTGTAAAACTGGGGGAAATTGGTAGGAAAAACAGAAGCATCAACATTACATTGTAACAGGAACTCCAGACCTCCCATTCTATTAAAGAAATAATTTGGGACATCTTTCCACGGTGCATAACCTTCACTCAAAAATCTTTTTAGCCACATTATCTTTAATGCTTTGTCTGTATTGAATATATTTACCATCTCTATTCCTCCGCTTTCTTTTGGTGCAATTAAAACAGAACGCTTGATTTTTTCTCGTTTTCCACTCCATAAGAAGTTATACAGTATCTTTTGAACATCAGATAACACATTTCCACTCACATAATCTGTGGACATTAAATAAGTCATTTGTGAAATACCAATACTTTTTACTAATAAGACCTTTCCTCTAAGTGTTAGATCTCTTTGTCTCCAAATATCTAATTTGTCCTTTAATTTTGTGAGTCTTGGATGAATATTATACTCATTACATTTTTTACTATCATAACCAACAAATAAGCCCAATATTTTCACAGGTTCCTTAGTTGGTTTAATACCATAAACATAATCATTACAGTGTCTAAGACTTCCTATCTTCATCAATTCTGTTTTCTCCAAATTTATCTTCAAACCAGACAACCTTCCAAACTTATCTATTTCTTTTACAAGATTCTCCACAGATTTTGAATCGGATAGAAAAAAGGTTGCATCATCTGCAAAAAAGGAGCACTTAAGCTCCACCCCACTTGGGAGTTCTATGCCATTAATATCCTTACATTTCAAAGTTATTAAAGCCAACATTTCTATCACACACACGACGAATAATGCTGTTGATAACGGGCATCCTTGACTTAACACCTCGTGTCAGATCAAACCAACCAGTAGAAAACCCTTATTTATTACACAACTTTTAATATTTGAATAAAAACATTTTACCCATGAAAGCAGGTTTGGACCAAAATTAAATTTTTTCAAGGTTGCCATAAGAAAACTCCATTCAACAGAATCAAAAGCTTTCTCCAAATCGGCAAAAAGTAACATACCAGGAATGTGGTTATCATTTGTGTACTGCAGAATATCTTCAACTAAACGAATATTTTCTCCAATATATCTACCTTTGACAAAGGCTGTTTGATGATTACCTATAATACTTGGTAGTACACCTTCCATTCGCTTAGCAATTGCCTTTGTACCTATTTTGTAATCGATATTTAATAATGATATTGGACGCCAATTTTTGATAAGCTTTGGATCTTTTCCAGGTTTAGGTAGAAGAGAAATTATTGCTTGTGATTGCGTTGTTGAAAGTTGACCATTTAAGTAACCAAAATTTAAAGAGTCAACTAAAATATTTCCAAGCAAATCCCAGAAACATAGGTAAAACTCACTAGAGAAACCATCACTCCCAGGAGATTTATTTTTAGACATATCTTTTAAGGTTTTGTAACATTCGTCCAAAGTCAAACGCTTTTCACAGAGCTCTTGCTGTTGTGGAGAAAGCTTGGGAATCTCAATTTGATTTAAATATTCCTCAATATCTTCATAACCTTCACCATCTTGTTTACTTGAGAAAAGATCTTCATAAAAGACTTTGATTTCACCAAGAATATCTTTTGATGTTGTTTTAAGGACATTATTTACAAGTAATTCATCAATTCCCTTTTTGAAACATTTCTTTTTTCCAAGTTAAAAAAATATTTAGAGCTTTTTTCTCCTTCATCATAATACCTGTCTCTTGATCTCACAATACTACCATTAACTTTGTATTTATATATTTCCTCTAAGTTTTTCTTCACTTCGGCATACTCGTGTACAATTTCTTCTTGAAGTTCATTATTTATCTTTTCTTCAAGATCAATTAATCTTTTATTCAAAGATCTTTCACATGCATTTCTTTCTCGATTTTTGTGGTTGAATATGATATGGTTTCCATACGTAATTTGAACTTCATAAATTCCCAAAATTGTTGATCATTAAAGTTAGCATATTCACGTTTAACATCTGAAATGACACTTTTAATTAAATTATGATAATCAACATCTTCTAGAAGACTATTATTGAACTTCCAAAACCCGCCCACGAGGCTCGGTATCACTCAAAGAAATCTTCATAATAATTGTTTGGTGATCGGACATAATACTTGGTACAATATTACAATCTACTATATTCATTTTAAGCGACTGAGGTATAAACCAATAATCAATCCTTGATGCAGAATTGCGATTACGTGTTGACCATGTGTAAGCTATTTTGGTAGGGTTTCTTGTACGAAAAATGTCTATTAAATTGTTTTTAAATAGAAGACGCTTGAGGGAAATTCGCCATTCTTATGCTCATCCTTAATAGTATTATTTTTAGATTTTTATCCAAAGTGATATCCATAGCTAAATTCATATCGCCTCCTATAATCAAGTATTCTTTAATTACATGTTTTTCTATAATATTGCTTAACTGATCATAAAAGATAACTTGATCTTTGTCATTATTGGGAGCGTATACATTTAAAAGGTAAAAGGTTTTTTTTTCGATACTAACTTTTGCTAAAATGAATCTTCCTTCCGAGTCACTTATCACTTGGTCAAACGTACATGTAATTGTTGGATTTACTAAAATAGCTACACCTTTACTATCGTTTGTTCCATGACTAAAAACAATATTACTTGACCATTCTCGCTTTCCACTGTTTTTCTAAAGTTTTACAGCAATGTGTTTCCTGAAGGAATATAATGTCTATTTTTTTCTTCTTCATATACATAAAGATTGCTTTACGCTTTTTTACATTTCTCAACCCACGGACATTCAGAGATGCAACATTTATACACCCACATAAATAAGAAGTACAAATAATAAAAATAATAATATTAAATAATAACGAGATTTGAAATAACAAAAATGTAATCAAAAGATAAATCCTGATCTACTTGATCAGTTTAGCCGGTGTCTACCCATCCGAAAATATTACAAAATGTTCACCAATCAGTTCAAGAGTTCACCTTGCTTTTATAGCAAAGTTCTTTCAATAGTTCTAAATATTTAATGTTTGTTTATTTTCATTGTTTGCGCTTTAAACTTTCAGTTATGGTGTTGAGATTCACTTATTGATGCGGAACTCCGCTATCAAACTGTCTTTCATTATACTTGTAAACAGTATTGTGTCTATAATAATGTGTTAAGATTAGTCTATCATGGGGTGCAGCTATCATTCTAACTCGTTTCCAGTTGGTTGATCATCACCAAGGTCTCGCTGATCATCCCTATGGTCTCGTTGTTCAGTGTGCCGGCAATTCCTGTGTATTGGGCCTGTATATTCTCCATAATCTCGACCAGTATGTATCATCTGCATAAAAGTGCGCTTTGTTTCCTTTTTTGTCCCTCCAGTAACCAGCGACAAACCGAAATAAATTTTCTTCTTATACAGTAATTTTACTCGGTCAGAGAACGCCTTTTTCTCCTTTAAATCCTTGACCGTTAGGTCCTCTACCATGTGATAATTTTCATACTTAAGTTTCTCCTTCTTTTCGTTCATAATGTCCATTTTATCTTGATACGGAGAAATTTGACCAAGATGTGTCGATTTACACCGTGATGAAACTTTCCATCTCTATGAGCACGTTCTATTTCAATGTCTCCTCTGTCAAATTGCTCCTTCAAAATGGTCTCCACTATCTCAAAGACATTTTCCCCTTTTTTCGGGTACCCTATTATCCGTATGTTACTTCTTCGTGAATGTCTTTCAAGCTTATTAATGTGATCATGCAGCTCGGCGATTTTGCTTGTATTTGATCCGATCTTTTCTTTCTGATTTTTTGCTATTATGTCCAGGCGTTTTGTGTCCTTTTTTATGTCTTTAATTTCCTCACCTTGGAAATTCACGGCAGCTTTAATATCATTCAGTTCCTTCTTCAGTTCATTCTGTCCAGTAATAAGGGTTTCTAGCGACCGCTTAATGTATGCGTTCGCCCTGATCCTTTGCACTATCGCTGCCAGTAGGCTGGGCATTAGCACTACGGGAATCATCGGCGAAATATTTACTTGTAGTCGGCCTTGGATCAGCTGCGTTTTGTTTAGCGCTAGTGTTACGTGCAGTACTCACATTACTACCGCCGCTGTTTGAATCACCCGCCGTATCATTTCCACCTTGATTTTTTCTTCTTCTGGTATCCATTTTATTCGAAATTTTGATCAGTGTGTTCCGAAACTGCTAAATACGTCGACAGTATCAATATTTCTGATTCTGGTGATGATTTAGACAGTCAATTTAACGTTTATTCCGGACGGTGACACCCTCGCGTGCTTCATACCGCCGCCATGTTGTTCCTCTCTCAATCAATCTTGTTCAACCAACCAAATAAATAAACAAACAAATTAAACTAACAAACAAATAAATATGCAAAGAACTCGGGGCTTCCTGGCAAATACTGCTATTTTGCGGGGCAACATTTCCCGATACAGATGGTCGAAACATTTTTCTTCACAAATGAACAGCATGGTGACGTCACTGGTGACGCAAAAAAAAAAAAAAGCGCAGTGATTTATAGTGCGCTACGCACAGGCACAACGCCTAGACGTTGATCCACAAGCCTCAGCACACTTTACAGGTTGTCGCTGACCACTATGGCCCCACATCATTCCATAAACCATTAAACAACAAATCAGGGACTTTGCTGCTTCAAGAGCGCACACCCTAGACATTCCACAAATAACCATCGCAACCAGGATCAGCTCCCCAAGTTTCGTACGGGTTACAACGAGACAAATTAGCAGTGAGTTCCTTGTCCAAGGGAATTTCAAGCTAACTCAATTTTTCCACGAGAGCATACTAGGCACCACCAGGGTTCGAACTCGCAACCTCTCGCACCATAGTCGAACGCCTTATCGATTGAGCTAACTTGACTGCGAAAAAAAACACTGCCCTCCCTTGGTGTAACTAAGCCATTTGTTATGATTCACGCTGCTTGCTGCGGATCAGTGAGCATGAAAAAGAATGAACAGTCTGCAGTATCATCCCTCATGCAAAAAAAGTTTTACGGGGGGAACCAAATTTTTCATACAGGGAACTTTTTTACTGTGTAGTCCTACAGTGGGGGAGGGACTTTCCTCTATATTTTGACAGGCTGTAGTCTTACAGGAGGGACATTTAAAGTGTAGTCCTACTGGGGGAGAAGGGTTAAAAGTAGTCCTACATGGGAATTGTTTTACTGCGCAGTCCTAGAGGGGACTTCTTTACAGGGAGGAGACTTTTTTAAACCTATTTCCCTGATGACACATTAAGCAACTTAATCCTTTATTGACCACAATATGCAAAGACATATAAACTTGCAAACCATTAATTAAACCCAAATTCTATGCATGTACGAAACTAGATCAAAATATCTAGGACCCGTTTTTTCATTTTTTTTAATTTTGACCAATTTCACCAAAAATATTTGAAATTTGGGCCAAAATCGGGCTTTTTATGATTTTTTGAAAAATCAGCATTTTTGACCATTTTTGGTGCAAATTTCTCAAAGTTGGTCGAAATTCAAAAAAATGAAAAAACAGGTCCTAGATATTTTGATCTAGTTTTTAAAAATTAATAACAAAATTTTTTTTGTTAGGATGCATGAAAAAGAAGTGGGCCAAAACCGTTATTTTTGAGATTTTGGGCCAAAATGGCATTTTGGCCCAAATTTGACCTCACAGTTGAACTTATCAAGTCTTTGCCATTCTAAATATGTATACTTTTATATACTTTATACCAACAATTTAGAAGTTATGAGGCCCGAAAGTTTCCATAATTCCAACCTTAACAGTGTTAGAGCTGGCTCAGTGCCATCTGATTGACCTCCCTGACACTATAACCTACAGAGTCAGCTCATTCAGTTGCTTCTTTGGGCACCTTGCGGCTACATGCACATATATTTATATATTTGAGGGCGTATCAGTCCAAGAAACGGAGCCAGTTCTGAAAAGTGCATGTTGATTGTGATTCAATAATACCAGTGCTGTCTGATACATTGTATACCCTCCTCTGAGACAGCCCAATGGAATAGCAGTTGGTTAGTGCACTGGTCGATTTGTTGCAACTCTGCTTTCTGCAAACTAAGCCAGTTATCATAGTTATAATGAAATATCATGCTCCAGCGATGGAAATCTTTGAGTTGTACATTATCGTCTATGTTTCAAAGTTCGTTTTTCAAATTCTTTTCTCTACATTCTATCTACCCTAGGTGTCGGGCTATGATAGTCATTCAAACATATAGAAGGAGCAATCAAGGCAGCCACAAGGATGATTATTTTCATCAAATCAGAGAATTTTTGAAGTCAAGCACCGAGGACGAAACACTCCAAAAAACTTGGAAGGTGAGCTACAGTTCATGTACATGGTTTTGCACAATGCTAGTTGCACATGCAGAAACATTTGCTTTCGAAAAAATTCATTTACATTAGGATCAAAACATCTGTACTTACACCACTTAAAAAAATACAATGATGCGATTCAATCCAATCATTAAACCACAATACTGAAAATACCGTAGTATGAGCTATCACAAACAATTGACCTTAGGTTTGCTTGTTAGTCATTTGATGGAATAGTTAGATTCAAATATTTTGAATGGTTGATATCTTGGGATCCATAACATTATTTTTTCCTTCTTCATTTCAATTTTCAACAGAAGATTGTCAGTCACCATGGATACACCCGAAAACAAGAACTTTTTCAAGCTTGCATTCATCCTTCTTGAAATTACCACAGAACGTCTGCGGAACATTTTCAAACAGGAATGGGACACACAGCACCCCAACAATCCCTGGAGAGATGACAACAACAGTCTTCAGTACTTTATACATATATTGAAAAATGGTGGTACCTGGAAGAACAACAAATCTAAAGTTCCCAAGTCGGGTGATCGCAATGACTGGGATCCGACTGCACTGTTCTTCATGTTACTGTATTCTGGGGCTTTAAATCTCCATGCAATGCTAAAACAACACGTCAACAAACTACGAGAAATAAGAAATGAATACTTTGGCCATCCTTCATCAGCATCTCTTAGTGATACAAAGTTTCAAGTTGTCTACAAAGATATTGAAGTATGTATGTGTGCTTTGAATTGTTCTGCAACTGTGAAAAAACAAATGGATGATATCAGAATTGGAGTTATGAAAGTACCTGAAGATTACATGAAGGTGGTTGATGAGAAGTTGTGTAAAATTGAGAGGTTAGAAGCTGACAATCAGGATCATCTTCTGGATTTGCAGAATGCAGTAAGAAAAATGCAGAATGCAGTACGAAAAAACTATGAGCTCCTTACACAGTTGCAGGTTGCAGTAAGGAAAAAATACAAACTGATTTTACTGACTGCATTTATATTGGTTTTGGTAATTCTCATTAGTGTAATATACATGTATTTACAATATTTGCAACTCAACCCTCATCATACAGATCTTCGTCATGGAAGAACATGTCAAAACTCCAAAACTTACTTTCCTGAATCAAACAAACCCAACTATTATGTAGGCCATAACTGGGAAATAGACACAGCTACAAATCTTTTGACCAATGGAACATATCAAATGATCACTATTACTGGGCCACCAGCAATTGGAAAAACTGCAACAGCAGTTGCAATTGGACAAGTCCTAAAGAAAAGGCACAATTTTCAAGTGGCTTTTGTGGACTTCAAACAACTAAAGTATTTGAACTCTACTCAAATTAGAGAAGACATGTTTCGGGAAATAGCTTTCTCCCTTGGTGGCGTACCAGAAACTGATGTTGATTCATTGCAAAAATTTAAAACATATATGAGAAAAATTACATCATTCCCAACACTTCTTATTCTTGACAATACAGAAAATATTTTGGATTTTGAATCAAAGACAGAATTCTTTAAAGTAATAAAACTATGTTTGGCTACCAACAACATCCAAATTCTTGCTACTTCTCGTACCGATTTTGATATCACTGGAGTGTCAATGTATCCAATTAAGTTAGAACCCTTATCAGAGGAACAGTCAGTGGAGGTTTTGCTAAAACTTTCACCAAGTTTACAAGAAAGCTCAGTGTTGGAAATATCAAAGAAAATAGGGGGAGTTCCTTTATTGTTGGAACTAACTGGAAGTCTTTTACAAAGAGGTGTTTATGAAGAAGATGAATTAATAGCGAAACTGGAAGAACTGCCAATCTTAACAATTGTTAATGACACCATAGATCTCACTGAATCCAGTAACTATTTCAAATTTCTCAAAACATTATTTGATGGTCTTGATGCAGATCTCCAAAACACCTTTATTGCATTAGGAACAATTCCAATGTCTTTTGATCAGATCACTGCCAATTTGGTAGCAAAACCCAATCTTACTGGGAGAGTCAATCTTTACCTGCTAGTTAATTACAACCTTTTAAAGAAATATCAGTCAGCAACTGGAGAGATTCGGTATGAAATGCACTCCGTTATTTCTGAGTTTAGTAGGTTAGTTGCCAAAGAGAAGCCACAATGGTCCCAAATACAATGCAATAGCTCTTTTATTTTCTTTGATCATGTAAGACAAGAACTGCAGGATAGCAGAGAGCTGCAAAATGCTCTTGATGCAGAAGGATTAGTTAGTATTCAGTTATTACTTGCAGCCCAAGACCAAATTCATAAGAGCTGCCAAAATGAGGACAAGTGGACAAATCACATGTTACCTCTGGTGTCCTCTGCACTACAAGAGCATGGGGATCTGTATTTGCAGCTTTTTCAACTGTGCCATATTACTGTCACTCCACAACACCTTATAGACATTACATTTGAGACACAAAGAAATGAGCTTCAGATATATGCAAAGCTTGTACTTAGAGCTGCACAAGATTACATAGACTATAATTTAACACAGAGCATCAATTACTACCATTTATTTCTCATGATTACTGATAAATTTGTAGAAACAGATGATGAACTACAAATGAGAGCTGACGTATATGCACAAATTGGTCATGTGTCTTTTAAACTGCAGAAATATGCAGATGCTGCTTTTGCTTGGGATAAGGCCCTAACCATTCGACTACAATCAGACCACCCCCAAGAGACAAAAAATGAGTATGACAAAGAAACAGCAACTATTGCAGCAAATCTTGGGGTGGCCTATCAAAGTCTCCAACAATACAACGAGAGCATAAAACCTTTACGTATAGCAAGTCAAATAAATGAAAAACTGCCAAAGCATGACTTTGACCATAAGCTACATGTATATACATCTGGAGACCTTGCTAGGGCATATAATTGGACAGAGAATTATGAAGCCTGCTACCAAACAATACAAATGTGTCTTAAGATTCCAAATATCTCTCAGATACACCATTGTCCACACTTTTATGTAGAACTTATGGTGCTTGGCATGAAAGCATCATATAAAACGTCAGACTATTCAACACTGTTTTGGTATCTCAAGGAATTTAATATGGAATATGGACTGCAATACAGTTTCAACTATATATCTGCTATATGTGTACATGCACTGGATTACTTGAATTTTTCATCATTAAGCCTTTTATTTGGTATTGTGTTTGGGATCCCAGCTCTAGCAACTCAGTTGTCATCATTGTCAAGACACATGCACAGACACAGTGGGGAGAAAAGAGAGGAGAAAAGCGGAGAGGAGAAAAAAGAGAAGAGAAAAGGCGAAAAAAAGAGAAAAGGGAGAAAAAGAGAAGACAAAAACTACAAAATTGCAACTAATTGAGTAGGCCCGTGCCTATAAAAGCCGCAAAGCCAGGTCGATCATCAAATAATTGTCAAAGTCATCCTGAGGTCGACTTGTAAATTGCTCCAATTTGACTAAAACTTTGTGAAAAATATTATGCATGTTGACATTGCCCCCCTTATTAAAATAATCACCCATTTGCAGTTGTGACCGCTCAAATTAGGCGAGACCTGAATCCTCACCTGAGGCCTGAGGTGAGGCCTAACCTTTCTTGTTATGACTGGGTGTTAGGAATAACAAGGAGGTTCTTGAACCACAAGTCTCGCCTGCTTTCACAATTACTTCAGATAACAGAAGTAAAACATAGGCACAAAAATTTTTTGCAAAAGGTTAACATTTTGTGCACACACCCCTACTAACAGAAAAATACACCAATTCCATAATCTCCATTTACAATGTATGGCTAAAACCAGGGGGATAACTATGGCTAATGGTAGTTTTTTCAGAGTCATCATGCTACATAAATAATTCAGAGAATCTTTTGTAACTCCACTCATGGATATCATGCAACATATTCTTATGCTGTTTTGTTTTAGATCTAGAAATACATCTGGAAACCATGGATGTCCACAGATTTCTCATGTATGCATCCTTGTCCTTGTTTGCCGCTGCTTACACACCCACCCAACCTACACATCCACAAATCATGCCGACATAATGTCTCCCTTCAAGTGACCTTAAAGATTTTATTCATCTATGTACCTATCTTATTTCTTATTTAATTTACTTCTACAAAAGTAGATAGGCTGCCATTAGTGCGCTATTCCAGTTGAACAATACACCCCCTATGGAAGACATGGCCTTAAATTATCTCCCATACAGGGGGTGTATAGATGTCAAATGGAGTCAACAATTGAGTTAACCACATTTGAAATCATGAATGTCTTCCATAGGTATTATGTTTTAAACAAGAATAACCTATTCTTACCTCTTCAAAGGGTTCAATGTATTCAGCTATATAGTTGGCTCCAAAGTTTTTGACTTTTGGATACTGGAAAAAAATAGAAATAACAAAATGAAGCATCAGCCATATTACACAATAGTTATTCATGGTTGAAACTGTACGACCTTGCTCTCTGTGATACTGTATTATTCCTAATAAATGCCCAAAGGCTTGAAATTTTTCAAACCAGTGGTCTTTAGTACAGGCAAATTTTCAATGAAAAAAGAAAGCTTCACTAAAATCGGGCTAAAAATGTTGAAATATGACTCACTTCTGGGTTCAAATCCAAGATGGCAGCGCCCACGATAAACAACAATATTACAAAATGACACTTGTAAGTGTGTTTTTAATCAAGAATGTAATTTACTCAGTTCTTTAAATAAACATTCTATTATAATTTGGCAATGAACTGGATTGAAGTCGAGGTTTTGTCCATGCAGTTTTGCGATATTAGACATGCAGTAAATACCAGTTTAAACAAGTACCGTCGGATCCGTAGCGGTCGCTGCGGGACAAGGAATTCAATTTTGCAGTGTTGGTGTCTTTGAAGCAGGTTCAAGTTTGACCCCTATTTTGACCTGTAACCCCTCTGTGAGCTTAACCTTTGAGGGTGCTCATCTTAAAATAATGCCAGAAAGGGTATTTCCATCCACACCAAAAAAAAAAAAAAATCAAAATTTGAAAAATTGTGTTCGGAAATCAATTTTGGACACTTTTGATGTCCAAAAGATTTTTGGGAAAAAAGCGGCATGACATCAAAAGTGTTCGGAAACCGATTTCGGACACTTTTGATGTCCAAACAATTTTCAGGGAAAAAGCGTCTTGACATCAACAGTGTTTGGAAACCGATTTCCCCTCATTTTCCCAAATTTCCCTTAACTGCCCTCTATTTTCCCAAATTTCCCTTAATTCTTGTCAATTTCCCTTAATTCACCTGAATTTCCATTAATTCTCTTCAATTTCCCTTAACTTCCCTCAATGTTCCCAATTCTCCCTCAATTTCCCCTCATTTTCCCAAATTTCCCTTAAATTCCCTCTATTTTCCCAAATTTCCCTTAATTCACCTGAATTTCCCTCAATTTCCCTTAATTCTCCTCAATTTTCCCAAATTTCCCTTAATTCCCTCAATTTTCCCCAATTTCCCTTAATTGCCCACAAAATCAATTAATTCACCTGAATTTCCCTCAATTTCCCTTATTTCCCCAAAAATTGCCCTTAATTTCCCCCATTCCCCTCAATTTCCCCACTTTTCCCAAATTTCACTTAATTGCCCTATAGGCCCTCTCCCTCACCAAGTAGTACCATAGCCATGCGACAAACGATGTTGACGTAACAGCATTTTTTAGAAATTGTTGAAAATCGTAATGCCCCTTTAATGACTTAATTAGCATATTTCGGGATCTAAACTCTTTTCCAGTATGGGGCGGTATAGGCCCTCCCCTCACCAAGTACCATAGCCATGCGACAAACGATGTTGACGTAACAGCATCTTTTAGCGTTTGTTACTAACAGACTAACGGACGGACGGACGGACTAACGGAGAGACATGGTGACTTATAGAGCTGCTACCCGCAGCTAAAAATATAAATTATGAGGCCATTTATTGAAGTATTAATTAAAAAAACAAAGGGCCACAAATATAACATTTTGAAAGCAAATGTCTTCATCAGGTTGACCAAAATTTGAAGAAAATATGAAAACATTAATAAAATAAATAAATAAATGCTGGTGATTTAACGTGCGCTACACCTAAGTACCAGCACACTTCAACAATTATTCCGCTGCCATTAGGATATATCAGAATCATTTTCGCTTCAAAAAGTCCGCAACTGATGCGCAGATACTCTCAGCTGACTTCGATTGTGATTTTCAAGTTCAAGTTTATTTCACCATCATATTATATACAATAACAAAATATTCAAGAAAAGGATGGTAGGACAATCACAAGAGCAAAGCTCGTAAGACATGATTGCCCTCGGTGCAAAAACAAAAGACGCCTACAGACAACAGACAAGGACGGGGTGAAAAACGGCAGACTGACAGGACTAGTGCAGACAGACAATGACGTTGGCAATGGCAATAGCATATAAACAAAAGTCAAAAAAAAAAAAAAAATGCATTAACTTTATACAGTACAAAATAGAATGTTATGATACAGGGCATTTATGAAGCAATAAATTTATGAGTATAAAGAAATCAGATAATCTTTATAGCTGCGTTTGAATGAATTGGGAGACAAGGCGATTTTGATATCATCGGGATAGAATTCCAGAGCAATGGGCCCTGCCTTCTAATGGTATTTCTGGCCAAATCATAATTGAATATTGTAGGCTAAACAAATTGGATGAGCGTGTTGAATAAGTGTGGATGGCCATATTTTTAACAAAATAATTGGCAAAATTACAAGGCATGTTGTTAATACTGAAATTATACATAAATAAAGCTTTGATAAGTTTATGAATATCAAAAATATTCAAAGTATTTAACTGTCCAAATAAAGGTGATGTATGGGCCAGCCAGCTAGAATTGGTACATAACCTGATAATTCTCTTTTGTTTCACATAGATAGAATTCAAATTACAATTGTTAGGATCTGCCCAAATTATATTACAGTAGTGTAGATGAGGTAGAACTAATGTATTGTACAAGGTAAATAACGATCACACGAAAGAATGTGCTTTAGACGAAATAATATTCCACTGTATCTTGAAACAATATTGGTAACATAAGAGGTATGATCATACCATGTCAGAGATTCATCAAGAATAACACCCAAAAATTTAGTACGAGTTATATATACTTTAATAAGTTCATTGCCATCTATAAATATATGAGTATTGTGGTATGTGCGATTGCTATGACGGTTTTAAACATAATATAATTCGTTTTTTTGAACATTAAGGGACAACTTATTGGCTTTGAACCATACAGAAATATTAGTTAATTGATTATTAACAGAACAAATAAGTTCATCAAGGTTCGGATTGGACATAATAGCATTTGTATCATCTGCATAAATAAAAAGGACAAATCTTTCAAGAATAAACAATATCATTAAGGAAAATAATAAAAAGAAGGGGACCCAATACAGAACCTTGGGGAACACCACATTGAACTGTACTTAAAGAAGATTTACAATTATTAAACACAACAAATTGTTTTCTGTTGGTAAGATAGCTCCTGAACCACTCCAAAGCCTTCCCACGTACTCCATAATGGTGAAGTTTCTCAATGAGAATATCATGATTGATCGTATCGAAAGCCTTGGAGAGGTCCAGGAATATACCCAAAGTATGGTGACCTTTATCAAGGTTAGAAACTATCATATTGTAGGCCTCTAAAACAGCCATGTAGGATGAATAATTTGTCCTAAAACCAAATTGACTTTGATGAAGTGATGAATAAAATGTAAGAAAATTATAAAGTCTCTTGTGAATAATACGCTCAAATATTTTTGAAAACACAGGAAGGATTGAAATTGGGCGATAATTGTTACATAAATGGGAGTCGCCAGCTTTAAAAATAGGAACAACTTTAGCGTGCTTAAGCTCATCTGGAAAAATTCCATTAGAAATAGACAAATTAAATATGTGAACCAACGGAGAAGCAATCAGATGTTTAACATGTTTTACAATATCAGGTCTAATTTCATCATATCCAGGACTTGCACCAGATCTAAGAGAAGCACATGTTTTGATAACTTCATTCGTGTCCGTTGGTGTAAGAAAAAGTGAATTCTGGGAGAAGGAATATTATTCAAAAAGTGATCAAAAGAAACATGTGTAGGAGGAATATTTTAGCTAATTTAGGACCAATGTTGGTGAAGAAATCATTAAAACCATTTGCAATCATTTCAGGATTAGTTGTTGGTGTGCCATTTATATCAAAACAATCTGGAAGAGGTTGCTTATGCTTCCTTCCTAAAAGATCATTAAGGATTTTCCAGGTTTGTTTGAGATTGTGCTTTTGTTCACTGAGCAAATTACAATAATACATTTTTTTAGAATTACGAATCAGACTGGTAAGAGTATTTCTATAATTTACTAGTAAACGCTTATTGGCATCTGTTGGAGAAGATTTAAATTTGCGGTACAGCTTATCCTTACGATTGATGGATGTTAAAATAGCAGTTGTAATCCATGGTTTATGAGGAATACGCTTATAACTTAAATTCACACGCTTAGCCTTAACGGGAAAACAACGATTATATAATACAGACAGTTTATCAATAAATAACTTATACGCTTGGCTAACAGATTCCTCATTAAGAACATGATTCCAATTAGTTAATTGAAGGTGATTTGTAAATGAATGAATGTTCCGTTGAGTAAATGAACGACCATGTGTGGATCCAACAAAATTATATTTCAATGAAATAGAATCAGTAAATTGAAAAATAGGGTAATGATCCGTGATGTCAGACACACATATACCAGACTTAATTTTCTTATCAAAAACATTAGTGAAAATATTATCAAGAAGTGTGGCAGAATGTGACGTTATCCTGGTGGGGCGATCTATAAGTGGAAACATATTATGATCAAAGAAATTTGTAAGGAAATTCTGAATTTTTAAATCATTCTCGTGCTGTAAAAGGTCTAAGTTAAAATCACCTGAAATATAGCAATGCTTGTTTTCATTTGCAATAACATCAAGACAACGGTTTAAATCAGAATTAAATGAATCAACGTCAGTTTTGAGCACGATAAACATTACCAATAATTATATTCTTACACTTTGAATTCATAATTTCAACGAAGATAGACTCAGAATGATCAATAACATTAACAGAAGAGTCATGCTGAATTAGATCAAGATCCTTTCTTAATTTAAAAGAAAGCGAATTATGAATGTACAAAGCAGCACCACCACTTTTCCTGTTCTTCCGTGGTACACTAATTAAATTATAATTGGTAATATCGATTAAATTAGATTGATCCTCCTTAAACCAAGTTTCTGACATTGCAATTACAGAAAAAGTGTGTTTCAAATTTGATAAGAAAATTTCAATGTTGTCACGGTTTTTGTTAAAACTACGAGAATTTAAATGTAAAATTGAAAAATTGTCACTGAACGATACATCAATATCAAGTAAATTATCAAAGTAGTAGTTACAGGAGTTAACACAATTGGGTTTAAACAGATTCTTTGGCATAGCATTATCAACAATATCATCATACAAGAAAGGATTCAATTTTAGACTCAGCAGCTTATTATATTCAATGGAGTTATTGAAATAAAAAAGATTAAATATAAATTCATTATCATCAAGGATGTGATTGAATGGAAATAAAGTACCAGTACAACTAAAACACATCCAGTTATCATCATTAATATTGCCATAAACACATTTTTTATGATATAAATTATTACAGTATTTACAAGTTAACATTATACGATCATGTGCAATGTGATTCCCCCAGCAGCTCCCTATTTTACACCTGGGTGGAGTGAAGCAATTGGGAATTAAGCCGCCTTGCCAAAGGACGCAACACACTGGACGTGGTGGGGTTCGAACCCACAACCTTTCGATCATGAAGCTTGCGCCCTAACCATTTATTAGGCCACTGTGCTTCCGACAGTGGGCCAATGGATGCAATTCTTTCCTTTGTGCTTATTAGAAACCTAGCACACCCAGCCACGGCACTTCACCTGTAGCATATACAGGTGTTCAACAATTCCCTTACAGGGCTTATCTTCAAATCATCTTATACTTCAATGCTTACAAAACAACGTAGCTATTCACACATACCCGATAACACATAACAGAATTATGACCGATGCGATGTCTTGATTGTGTATAACCTCTGACTGGTCTGAGAGCTTCTTTCACTTGTTCTGCTGATGCAAACTCCAAGAAACCATAACTACCAAGAATCTGGATATCTTTAATCTGTCCAAACGTACCAAAGTATTGCGATATTTCCTCAACAGTTAAACTGTTGATGTCTATCACTGATAATCTGCATGGCTTCTGCACCTGAAATTTAAAATACGAATGACAGGTTGTTGGAGGTCTCCCTTCAGTAATAAAATTGAATACCTGAGTGGAAGAAGGGCCCAACTCCCAATTTTTTACAAAAATGAGTTAGACCCATCATTTTATTGCCAGCAGACTGTTCTTCCTTGTGTGTGAAAGATGTGCCAAAATCAACGCTCTAAATAGTCTTCCATGTACACTTAATCATGGTTTACATGGAAGAAAGGCCCAACTCCATGGAGTTGGGCCCTTCTTCCACAAATATTGGGTTAAAGAGGAATTTTGTTCATCCATGAAATCTCCTTTTCACTACAATAAACTTTCTTGCTAACATATTACATGCTTCTACTTGTGCAATTAATGGATTTCTGTAGCTATTTATAACACATCTGCTTACGGAACTGGTACTTGCAGTATATTAGTGGAAGAAGTACCCAAATCCAGCTCGTATTAAGAACTGTACCGTTGCCATGGAAACATCATATATAATTTCGAATGTATGTAATATTGTATGTTCATGTATTGGTCCCCTGAAGATGAAAACATACTGTCTATAAAACTTTTCAAAATATTCAATTGCATTCACTGCCTCAAGTGTGCAATACTATGGGAAATGTCACACACTTATTATTTCTAGCTCAGAATCTAAATGAAGGGGTGGGTATAAGTTGAGATTCCTAACCTCTGATACAAGAACAAACATATTTATGTTTTGGGGACACAAAAGCACCAAATTCTGGCTCTCTTAAAAACACTACCCCTGTGGAAGATTGTTGAAATATCTTCCACAGAGGGAGTATGTTTTTCAAATGTAACTGGTTAATCAATTTGAAACCTATACTCCCTCTGTATTATGGCTATATCTTCGGTAACTGGAGTGAGTATTTCGATTGGAAGTTACCCAATTGTCTATTCAATTCGAAAATCATACTCCCTCTGTGGGAGACTTTAGTAAAATCTTTGCCAGGGGTAGCGTGGATTTCATATGGAATAGCCCAATGTTACCTGGTCACCGTCCTTTTGGAAGCACCGTAATGAGCCCTTTTGGTTCCCCTTCTGGGTAATAAAATGTTTGGTCATCAGTCCTGCCTTGTAAGCCTTCAAAACCACTTCAGGTGACTCAAAGGTGACAAAACAAGATTTGTCAAGTTCCGTGATATCCGATATTTCATTTATTTGTCCATAATGAGAGAAGTACCTCGTGATTTGATTCTTTGTTAATTGCTCAAGATGTTTGACAAACAGAACGTTGCTCAGTGAAAATGTAATCTAAAATGAAAAAGTTCAAAGAGATAATGAGAACAAAAATTAACAAACTAACACAACATGCTTCAGTATACGAGATATTTTGCATAAATTACCTGCTGAATGTGCACATTTCCATAGACTTCTCTGTAGTCCACTTGCCCATTGTGCATACTATTAAAACTTTGATTTAATTAATGTGTGCACAATTGATAGATTTTCACCTCTGATCTGATCTTTTTAGTCACCATACGCCCTCTGTTTGTTGGCTTCCCAAGTGGACTACTTACTTTGCATTGCGGTTAACATGTTTAACACGGTTGTCTACGCATGAGATTGTCGGATTTCTGGCCTACTAAAATTGGCCATGATGTAATGCATCTTTAAATGGATCTGGCTTGTGATTGGTCGCCCTGATCTCGTTATGGTTTAAATCCTCCGGGCACGAGCCATTACCATTGGTAACTACATTGTACACAACTGCGCGGCGCTTTGTGTACTAGGTGTATGAGCGCATCTTGTACGTCCAGGCTTTTGTGCTTGCGGTTAAACATGTTAAATTGGATTGATAAACAAGTATGAGTGACAGTGTGTGTTCCCAGGCAAAGTCCGGCGCAACATGCAAAGTACATAGTCGAATTTTAACTCAGGCTTTCGCGATTATTAAACTGGTTGATTCTAAAATCAGAATTGTTCAGTATTAAAGTGTCATTATAATATATTGCATTCAATAATATTATAAGCCTTTACTGTTACTGTCACTAATATAATTATATAAACTTTTTCATAACCATTTACTTGCATTTTGATGTAATAAATATCAGTATAATTTCGAGTTCAACTGAATGTGTTCATCATGATTATTAACATATTTTTATTTATCAAAATCGACTATGGCATAGTCTAACTTTTCCTCTGACATCTAATCAGATTTGAATAAAAGGTAAATATCACTCTTTTCATCAATTAAGTACCTGTACCATAAATCATTAAGGTACAGTATCACATAATTATTTCAGGCTTTTTGCATAAATTATCTACTTATACATAATGTGTACACTTTCTAAAAATCTAATCAGGTATGGAACAGATATATATCTTCTTTTGAGGATTTTTTTTTAAATTATGTAAATTATAAATTTTCCACCCAAAATTTGAATAAAAGTGGCCAATAAAAGTACAAATAAAAAATGAATAAATATCTTAAAGAAAATTGTCAAGACTCCAGAGTAGGGGCTATAACACTGAAGTAATTATATAACTATGCTATATGCAAAGAGTGCTGATAAAAACAAAGAAAGTTTATAAAGAGATAAAAGTGTTAAAAACATGTCTTCTTTAGAAGAACAAGATTATTCCTCCAGATAGCCAAGATATCCATATATAATAGATGTATGTATAGACCACTTGACATCACTGTTTATCAACAAAGGCGAGGGACTCGTCTATCGATATGCTCGAACGAGCCGCTACACTGTTCAATGGCTTTCATGTACTATATGAAATGTGGCGGGCTATTTAAAATGCATGTGCCCTTAGCAGACTATGATGCGTACGCACACTGCAGGTCAAAGAACAATGGAAATTGCCATAATGTGCGCGCATACTACCGGGCAATGACGTCACATGTCAAGTGGTCTATAGGTTGAACTGACACAAAAAATCAATGATTTTTTTACAATGATTGAAATTGCCTACCTTCTCTTTCTTCTTAGATGTTGCAGTCTTCTGTATTTGAGATGGGAAACTGGCTGTAGATGTAGGCTGCAGAAGATGAAACAAAACCATGAAAAGAAAATATTTTAGATCAACTTCCTTTACAATGCAAATACCATCTGTAAAACACTAAAAACAATACATCTGCATCTTATAACCAGTGGCGTAGCTGCCGGGGGAGGGGATATTGCCCCCTCCCCTATTTGGGCCCCGCCCCCTAGTACAAGGAAAAAAGAGGAAAAAGGAAGGAGAGAGAGGCAAAAAGAGAGGAGACAGAGAGAGAGAGAGGGAAAGGAGGAGCAGAGAGATGGGGAATCCATACAATATGCAATACCATACAATTATTATCAATAAGCCTAGCAAAAATTGTCTATTTGGGCCCCCCAAGTGCAGGGAAATTTATTGGATTTGGGCCCCTGCCCCATACAGGCTTGCCCCCCCCCCCCCACCCTGGAAAAAATCCCAGCTACACCGCTGCTTATAACATTATACACTGACAATATAATTCTTTTTATTTTTAGTTCAATACTGTGCTGAGGTCAAACTAGAACCATTTTGATAAACACATGATACACATCTCAATATGCATGATACATCACGTCCTATATGCTTTGAATTTCTTCTTCATGATAATTTGATAAAAGCAACATGTCACAAAATGTCTAAATTTCATTGATAAGAATACTTGAGGGTCAGTTTGAAAATGACTAGTTTGATCAGCTCGTAATCGGCGGGAAATGTTAGGGTTTTACAACTACGCCAAATAATATACCCACACTGAGAGTGATATAGTTGACCTGTCTGGTATATTGTGTGCGTTAAATAAAGTGGGTAAAGTATATGACTTAAATTAATAATTTGTGATACTTCTATGAGTTGTCACAAGACAATTCTCGAATCAAAATATATTGATATTAATCTGCGATGTTATAATACCCGCCGATTAAAAGCTGATCAAACTGCAATCTATTCTTCTCTTTATCTTTCTTTCATCATTCCTTTGTTCAATCATTCATTCCAGCTGCCCTTCATTCATTCATTCATTCATTCATCAATTTTACTATCTATGACATGATCTGATCCACACAGGCCAAAGTCGGAAATTTTGAAAATAGTTATCACCAGGGTTCTATTTACTTTGAAATATGTGCATACCAATTTTTAGTGAAAACATTATTTAGAAAAAAAATTGCTAAACAAGCTGAAATTTGTGTAGCAGGTTGCCCAAAATGGGGAGCATTTTGCTCTGCTACACCAGATAAACCAAACCCTGGTTATTGCCATTTCTAACTTGCTCATAGTACCTACATAAACATGCTGATGTTGAAATTTCCATATCCTGGCAAACTTGGTTGCAAGCAGGTGGCCAGCGTGGATGAAGGGTTCAGGGGCCCACAAGCAAAAGTGAAAATGAAATATAGGGCTGATAAAGGAGATGTTAAAAGGACACAACACTTGTCCATGGGCCTGAGGCTCTAACTGCTAGGTCCCTGTTTTCAGTGTATTTTAGCTCCTTATTTTTGCCTATCATAATTTCAATATTGCCAACTATGGTCTGATTGGACCGGATTGTGTCACATTTGATTATTCAGCTATTCTTACCTCTCCAATGTCAGTGCCACTATTACTGTTTATGAACTGGAAGAATACAAAAATGGTATTAATGATACACTATTCTAATGGTCATATCAGGGTGGCTTATAGGTTGCTGTAACATATCGTTATGAATTCGGCAGATGGCCGAATCCGGATTCGGCTTTTGGTAAATTCATTTTACGCATGCATTATTTTTTTTGAATTAGAGAACAAGGGATCAATGCTTTACCTAAAGAGGGCAGCATATCAATATTTTAATGGTCATCGCCGTTGACCGTACTGCGATGCACCATTAGCTAACCCTATATGCCACCCTCTTATGATTACTTATCATGCTGTTATCGTCTGATCGCCATTAAAAAATTGATATGCTGCCCTCTATTATGTACAATATTGATCCCTTGTTCTCGAATTCAAAAGTAATGCATGCGTAAAATGAATTTACCAAAAGCCGAATCCGGATTCGGCCGTCTGCCGAATTCATAACGATATATACAATTAACATGTACATTTAGGATGTTCAAATTCATCAAATCACATAGTCCATTTCAGCTGACAGTAGCCTATATGCTATAAAAGTAGAACACTTTTTAAGTGATTCATTAATCATCACACTTTGCCAATTTTGAACTGTTTCCCTTGTATTTAAATGCACGAAAAAGTGCAAAAATAAATAGACTACAAAAATTTCCACTATTACAGTATGCACATAATCATGCGTAACTCGCAAATGCAAAATGGGAATCAACTGAAATTTTAATATGCTTTTTTTCCTGGATATCTACTGAAACATGTAAAGGAATCACAAAATACTCCTTTAAAGCTGGGATTATTAAGGCATCTCATGACATAAAAAAACAACATTACTACCTATAAATACACAAAGTAGCTAAATACTTTTTAAAATAAATCGAAAAATATTTGACAAAATGCAAACTTGTAAAAAGGTATGGATAGTCATATTTGTTTTACACATATGAACCAAATTATAGTGTCACACGTCATTGCGTTCAGTCACAATGGTTCATTATGTAAAAAAAGACACTGTTTAAGGTAGAAACATCGGCTACGGTGTCATGCACAGATTTGGTTTAAAATGATACAGGATGTGTAGTTGGGTGAAAAAAACTTGCCTGCCAAATTTTAATTTTTGCCAACAAAGCATTTTTGAGTTATGCCATTTTTTATCATTAGGAAACCCCATTGACTTTGTACATAAAGTGGTTTTGACACTAAGCCTCGTTCACTAAAATTGGTAAAAGTTTGAAAATGGATACTATGTTTAAATATTATTTTTTCTCCTTTCTATCCCCTTTATAGAACTGCTTTTTGGATCTTTTATTACAAAAATGTTACCAAATAATATTAGTGACTTTTTTTCTCTATATTGGCCAGTAATAAAGGGGATATTTGAAGGTAATGTTAGTACTTGCTCAAATTTTCTTGATTTGATCTAGAAACACTGAATGACCCAATTTCATAATTATTGTCTGAGCTAACCATATGTCCAATTTGAACAAATAAGGTGTCATATGAAAGGTTATTAAATTTAGAAACTTTTCTCGCCAGCTTTTTTAAATAAAGTGTTTCTATTTTAAGTTATGAGTGTTTCTAGATTTCCCTAATTTAAAAATAGAAAAAATGATTTTTCTCAAAAAATAAACACTTTATCAAAAAAATCTGGCGAGAGAATTTAGATATTAGGCTTATTAACCACCCCACAAACTATGGAAACCATATCACATTCCCTCTAGGCTAGCAATAATTATTTGTGGGAAAAATTTTCAAAAAATAAAGAAAAACATAAGAAATGTTTGAATTTTCATGAAACATTAAAAATAAGTGGAGTAAAGACTTATCTTAAATTGGTTATATATTTGATGTGGATACATAATTCTGATTTGATATAGTGGCTATTTTCCTGCATGGGCCTATTATCCGATGCTCCTACCTTAAAACAGTGTTAAAAGTTGCATCTGAGTCCATAGGAGTCAGCTCTCAAACAATACAGTAGACCAGGTCTATTCATGTGTTTGTTAATGAAAACCTGACTGCTATGGACTCAGGTGCCACTTTTAAAACGGTCTCTTTTCTTACACAATTAACCATTGTGACTGAACGCTATGACGTGTGACGCTATAAATTGGTCCACATGTGTAAAACAAATAGGGCTATACATATCTTTTTACATTTTTACATTTCGTAAAATATTTTTTGACTTATTTAAAAAAGTATTAGGTGGGAACTTATAAGTTGTGGACCGTATATCACATAGCATGTGTATTCTTTATCTGTACATACCTGGCACACAACATGCGATTTTTCAATGTTATGCCTTGACTGCACAATGCCACCTCTAAGTGCTTCATCCACATACTCTGGTGCTGCATAGTCCAGGAACCCATGGCCGTTGCCATCCAGCTGGATTCTTTCAATCTGTCCATACTTGGCAAAATGTGTAGTCACATCGGTAACAGTTAACTGCCCTACAGCAGTCACCATTAACCTGCATCTATTAAATGGCTGCAATCATCAAAAATTAGATGCAAAATTGGAAATTAAAAGGCTTATATTAATAAGCACATAGGCTATTCACTATTTACAATACAGTTGCTTCGTAAGGCTGAAAATGTGGCAAAAAATTGATAAAACACAGTAATTTTTCCAGTATCTGATCAGATTTTGTACTTCACCTGGAAATATGGGGGTGCTGAAGGGTATTCGAGTCCCCATGCTGCCCCCCCCAGTTCCAGAGCCTATGCAGTAGCACTCTGGATTTACTCCTATCACCCTCATAACCAAACAAAACTTTCCAATTTCCAATGCATTACCAGACTCCAGGTTAATTGTTCGGTGGACAACTTAACATTAGGTCAGATTTCCTTAAAGGCAGAGTAATGGAAGAGAACATAGACCTTCTACGACTTCATTATTTCCAAAGTTTAAGTCCTAAGTATACTAACACTATACATTTTTAGAATGGAAATAAGTCGAGGAAGCCTATGGTAATGTCAGATTTAAAAAAATTAGTTTTTGAAAAAATCACAAAAATACCCTTTTTTGCCCCAAACTTTTTGTGACAACATACACAAATATCAGGTAGGAGTAAAACATTTTCAGTAAGTTTTTCATAAAGTAAGGGACATGATATCAGGGAAGGTTTTTATTTTTTGAAATTTGCCTTGTTTTTGAAAAATTGAAAAAAAAAAAAAAAGTGAAAAAGCAATTTTGTCACTCTATTCAGCAAAAAATTGCACATAGGGATGCATATTTAAAAACGAATATTTTCCCTGGACTTTGATGTGCTCTAAAAGTTTCCATTTTGCTTGCATATTCTTTGAGTTATATTGTCATAAAAATTCATACCTGCCAACTACTCTGATTTTCGCGGAGTCACTCCGATTTTCCGAGTTTTAAACCCCCGAAAATCGGAGTACTCCGATTTTCTGGAAAAAAAACAATTTAATTTGATTTGATTTCTTTTCCAAAGTTTTCGGCGACTTTGGAGAACCACTGGACCTATTCTGAAGTGCTAGGATCATTCACAGTTAATTTGGAAAATGGAAAAAAATTACAAAAAAATTAGTTTGTTATCCTTAATATGCAAACCACTAACTAATGTTTACCTCTTCATCTAGCACATATTATAAATGCATGGAAAACCAATGAATTATTAAATATTCAAGTGAAATATTTATACACCTTAGTGAATGACTCTTCCATTATTCTGCCCTTTAGATAGACTTTGTTCATCCTTCTCCTCCCTTTCCATTTTTTCTCCTTACCTATTTGTTTTCCTTTTATCCGCCTTTTCTCTCTTCTCTTATCCCCCTTTTCCATCCCTCTCTATTCTCTTTTCCCCATATCCTCTTTCCGTTTTTCTTCCTTCTTAACATATTTTTCCTCATTCCTTTGCTCCATGTGGCTTATGCCCCTGATATCTACTTCAAATTACTTGCTAGATGAAATTATGTCAAAGAAAAACAAAACTTCAATACTTTTAAATCACATATCAAGGGTTTACAACCATAAGGCCCTATCTTCAATAGCTGCCAGGTGTCATATATGTTTAAAGGTATACAATATAGAATGCAGAAATTGTCAAAATGTAAATTGGGCAGCTATTGACGATAGGGCCTTCTTGTCCCAAATCCTTGATATTACGTATTCCTACCCGTTTACTTCGCTTCCTGACCATCCTGAAGCACCATACCCACGCCTTCTCCGAGAAATTATGCTGCGACTTAAGTTTTGACTTATAAGCTGCTTTAGCTTCATCTGCTGTCTCATATGTAACAAAACATGATCTATCAAGTCCCTGCCCCTTTATCTCAGACACATGTTTTACTTGTCCGTAGCGACAGAAGTATTGGTAGAGTTGTCCCTCCGCCAGGTGTTTCAGGTGTGAGACGAACAAAACATTGGTCTCCGACGATGGAATCTAGAAAAAGAAAGCAACATTCATGAATATATGATGGTAGGTAGTCCAATTTATTCATCACTAAAACAATCGGATTTGTACATGTATGAATACTGCACTTGGAAGCAACAAGCAAGTTTTCTCTTTGAAGGGAATGCACTATATTTGCAATACTATAGAATTCTACGACGAAAGGCAGACACTTCCTACAAAAAATATTACAATAGATTGGTTTTATAATAATACTTGTTTGTACAACCGCCTGTATCAGTAATATAGTTGCTCACACTCCAAATAATGTTTTTGTGGAAGGTGTCTGCTTTTCATAAAAAAAAACCTCTCATTTTGAGGCATATATATATTATGCTTGGAAATGAAATTCTATGGATATGCCATTGAATGATCCAATCGACTGCAATTCATAACCTTATGAATATGTGATACATGTACATACGATCCAATCATTTTCGATTTATTTGCCAAAATGCAAACGCAGAACACTGTTACTAATATTCAACAGTGGACTTCCGTGCTGTCAGCATAAATATATTAGTAACCTCCGCGCACCCCATATTGTGCATTGAACAAACTGCGTTCGCATGATGATGGGGTCATAGTGGTCAGCAACAACTTGTAAAGTGTGCCGAGGCTTGTCGATCAACGTCCAGGTGTTGTGCCCATGTCTAGCGCACTATAAATCACTGCCCTTTTTATTTTTTGCGCTGGCCGCCGTATTTGGAATGAGCGCTACCGTATTTGCACAGTTGCGATTCACACTTCTGTTATTGGTCGTCTTGTTTTAGCCTGTTTGATTTTTTTGTAAAGGCAAAATGTAAAAATTGTTTATTTGACGAAAATTTTGTGTTATTTTGTAAAGTGAAGAGATGAAAATGACGGTTATGAATGAGGTTAATCACTTATCGGTAATACATGTAATCAGGCATCGTGAAAATCTCAACATTTTGCATTGGACCTTGGTTATTCCTCAGTTCCAAAGGCAAAATGTTTAAATTTTTCACAATGCCTCCAAATAACCCATGCGCAGTTATTAACCTCTAATCGGTATATGGAACTGCTTGACTAAGTATGAATCACCTTAAAAGGAGAACAGTCAGATAATAATCCAATCAACAATGACTTCATCCCCATTGTTTCTCCATACTTTTCATATTGACCTTGCAAAATATTAAAGCTAAAAGAAGTCTTGTTTGAGCTAGCAAATGCACATACTGGACCTTCACAAAAAGGGTTGAAATACCAGCATGCAACTCGGATAATCCATCGGAGGGCAGTTGGGGGTACAGATCAAATCAAAGCGGAAACATCATGTGATGAAATTGGATCATCCGCCCTTAACCCCTGGACACTACCGGTCATCTAACAGCATTTCTGATTGGTTGATACATGCAACTTGAAAGGCTCATTTCAATTGCCAATTATAACTAGGCTTTATACTATTTATGGTCAAACTTGCATTTGCAGATGATCTTATTAAGGGAAGGGGTATGAACGTTTGGACAGTATTTATTGTGGGACATTAGAGCACATCAGACATATCGAATTGCATTCTGAATACGAAGAAGAATGTCATTCTGATATCAAATAATTTTGATTTTTGAAATTCGCAATGTAATACACATTTTATGGCAAGTCATTAAAATTGATATTTTTGATATTTAACAGTACTCGGTAAACTTTATAAATCTGATGATTTATACTTAACGTATATGTAGGTGGGATGAAAAGCAGGCGATCAATTGAAAATTTTGACCTTTTCAGTATTGAAGATATGGATTTTTTTCCCAAAACACCAAAAAAAAAGTTTTTTGGGGAAAAATCCATATCTTCAATATGAAAGATCAAAATTTTCAATTGATCGTCGGTTTTCCTCCCAGCTACATACACTTTAAGAATATATCATTAGATTTATAAAATTTACTTCGAGGACTGTTATATATCAAAAATTTGAAAAATATCAAATTTTTATAATTTGTCATAAAATTGTCAAAAAATGAAAATTATTTGATATCAGAAAGACATGCTTCGTATTCAGAATGCAATTCGATGCGTCTGAGGTGCTCTCATGTTCCATAAAAAATACTGTCGAAACACTCAAAACGCTCATTCCAGATCCCTTAATACCCTCCATGATTGGTTCAAAATTGGACACAATACTCATTTTGGCCAATCGGCAGGTAGTTCTCATAGGATTAAGTCACACACACACACAAATTCTATTACTAACCAGTTTATTTTGCCTGTCAACACCTCCAGATTGCAGGTTAATCTTGCATTCAAAGATCTTGTCCTTGATGCAATGATACGACAGCCCCTGATGTCCCATGCGCAATCCATCCTCGTATGCTTTCTGCACTTGATCAACTCCGTCAAATTCCACTGTGCCTTTTTTATTGGAGTCAGAAGATATGCCAGAGTCGATGGATACGCTTTTGAACGATCCATATCGACTGAAGTAGATGAGTAAGTCTTCTTTGGTGAGTTGACCGAGGCCTTCCAGGTACAGAGTGTTGGAGGTAGATTGCTGAAATGAAGGAACAGAGCTATTCAAGTTGTATTCATTTGTTTTCCTACAATCATCCATTCATTCATTTTAAAAATTGTATAAATTAAAACTTAACAATTATAATTATGTATGTGTTCCAATATTTTTGAGGTTTGGGCTGATCAATTTTTAAGTTCCATTTCTTTTCTTTGCTTTCATTGCCCCACTTGAACTATAACTGAACACTGAAGATCACATTTAGAAGGGGCTTAGTTCAAACTAAATAATGGCTCAAGATCTTTTAATTCTGCACTCTGTCCTGTGTGTGTGTGTGTGTGGGGGGGGGGGGTGTTTGTAAAACATGTAAAAGAGGGACATCATCCGTTCAGTACCAAATAACTGGGACCACACCTACAACCAGAGACTTCCCTGGTTGGCATGGATTTCCACTATGATAGAAGGCCATACACAACGAGGGTGCTAATATAAATATGTTATTAGATATGGGGGATAAAACCCTATGACATACATGTACTATAAAGAATCAGACATTTATACACTCAATTGGTTCTCTGCTACGTGTGTGACTTGGTAATATATATTGGCAAATATATGGGACTATGAATTATTAGACCAAATTCGAGCCACTTGTAGAATCACATTTAAAGATCCCTGGTTGCAATTTGATACTTTTGTGTACTTTTGTGCACACACATCACCATTTCAAACATAAGGGGGAAGGGGGGGGTTGCTAGTATATTTATTCTTCATATATCTAGATTGTATAATCAACATACCTCCACAGTTTTTGTATGCTTCCCATACTGTGCCTCATCATCCATTCCGCTTTCCACCTCACTATCATGTCTGCGTTTTCTGCTCTCAGAAGACTCGCTACCCTTGTCTTCTTGATCCATCTCTGCTTCATCATAACCCTGATAAGTCTGTGTCGCAGGTGTATCCAACTCAATCTTTTTACATGTAGCACTGTTAATCATTTGCCACTCCGACAACAGGTTCCTTTGAGTGGGAGTTAAATTAGCAGATGATACCGCTGGTTGCTGTTGAGGGGTTGGTAGCAACCCCTTACTCACTGTGTCTGTTGGTGATAGCAGAGGAATTGTATGTTGCTGCACAGGATTTGCAAAGTCATTTTTGCTCTGAGAAGGGGTGCTACCAAAGGATAATTCTGGTAGCTGATGTGGAGTTGGAAGTAATGCCTTTCTCCCAACATCTGCTGAAGATGATAGCATAGGAATAGTATGATGCTGAATATGCTTTGCTGGTTCTTTTACACCATGACGGTACTCTATAACTGTGCTTTGGCCTCTGCTATCCTGTCTTTGAAAACCTCCCAAGGAAGCTGTCGGACTGTCCGCAAACCTTTCATTCAATGAAACTTGTGTATTTCTGTGGATGTGTACTGAAGATGAATAGGTAACAGTTGAAGAGTTATCTACATATCCTTCTGATGATACTGGCCTTGTAGTGTTATATGAAGAATCCTGGAATCTATGAGAATCAGTATTCTTTTCAGGTTTATGTGTACTGTACGATTGATCAAAGGGTTGAGATGAAGATGAAGAGTCTTCATCTACGCCAGGCCAGTTTGTACTATACAACTCATGCTGACTAGAATCTTCAGTAACAGATTGGCCCCTTGATTCATATCCACTTGTAGTACTTGATGATGCGATCTCCGCTTGATGAGGTAACTTTGAAGCATACAGACTAGGATCAACATCAGTCTCACCACCTGTTGAATATCTACTCAAAGGTCCCGTTGCAACCGATGATGGTTTAATCTCTGATCGATGAGGTTTGTGCATCCCTGAAGAACCAACATGCAAGCTTTGTTTTCCATAACTTTCAGCTGCAAACTGTTTGCTTCCTTCAGTATTCGAACGCAATACCTGACCTAATTCTGCCAGCAATTGAACGGCTTTCCTACCTGCTGCTCCTGATTCTAGGGTCTTGCAAATATCATTCAACTTTGCCGGGTCAATCCTGCTTGAAGGTACCTCTGCAATATGTGGCTGACTATAGCCTGAAGGCTCCCCTGCAGGATGTGGCAGACTGCTGCTTGAATATGTCTCTGTAGTATTTGGCAGACTACTGCTTGAAAGTGCCCCGGGAGGATATGGCACACTGCTCCTTGAATGCGCCCCTGTGGAATATGGCACACTGCTGCCTGAAAGTGCCCCTGTGTGATATGGCAGACTACTACTTGACTGTGCCCCTGTAGAATGTGGGAGACTACTGCTTGAATGTACCCCGGCAGGTTGTGACAGAATACTACTTGATTGTGCCCCGGAAAGATGTGACAGACCACTGCCTGAAAGTGCCTTGGAAAGTTGTGACAGACTACTACTTGGAAGTGTTCCAGAAAGTTGTGAAAGACTGCCTGAAAGTGCCCCGGAAAGTTGTGACAGACCACTGCTTGAAAGTGCCATGGAAAGTTGGGACAGACTACTGCTTGTAAGTGCCCCTGTGGGATCCGGCAAATTACTGCCAGACTGCAAATTACTGCCAGACTGCACCTCTGTATGATATGGCAGACTACTGCTGTTTGACTGTGCCTCTATCCTGGTCTCCATAGGACGTTGCAGACTACTGCTTGAAAGTGCCCCAGAAAATTGTGGTAGACTACTGCTTGAAAGTGCCCCAGCAAGCTGTGGCAGACTACTGCTTAAAGATGCCACTGCAGAAGGATATGACAGACTTGGGGATGGCGTTTGGTACAAAGATGCTGGGTTTGATGCTGACCAGTCTGTACTATGTAACCCAGGATAGGTATCGGTACTAGATTGTGGTGGCTGTGCTGAAACAAACTGACTTGATGAATACCCTGCTGGAGCTGAGAATGCACTTGTCTCCTGCTCGAATCTTTGTTTCTTTTGACTATTCTCTTCAGATTTACGTCTTTCAATTGCTTTCATCCTCTCTTTCTCTTCCTTAGCTTTAAGCTGCTCAGCTTTTAACCGTTCTTTCTCTTTCATTATTTCACCCAATTCTCGTAGCATTTGTATAGTCTGTGAACTGGCTTCACCAGATTCCACATGTTTCCATATGTCTTTGAGGTTGGCAGCTTCAAGTAAGGCTGTGGAAAACGAAACAAAAATCAATAATTATAAGTACTAATATTCAGTAATAAAAAACAAATGGACACGTACACTGCTGGTAAAATGCTAACTAAAAGCAAATAGCAATGCTTGTAGCCATGGTGACTTTGAGCTATCCAGACAAATGAGGTATCAAAATTTGCACAATTAACCTGGGTTTGTTTTTACTATTGAAGTTTTTAAATTTGATGCATAGATTTTGAGTTTTATCTCGCAATAAAGGGGGAGGGGGTAATTACTTTTTGGTAGGCGTTTTTTACTTAAACACACTCACATGTATTATTGTTCAGTTATCTGCCAAATTAACAAAGTTAAGAATGCACACTGTAGACTAGTTTATCTATCTAATCAAAAATATTACTTGTTTTCTGACTTACAGGATTTAGCAGATGGACTCTGCGATCTGTCACCATGACTTTGTTCTCTCTGTTGACTCCTTGGAGACCCATCAGGTGAATGCGATGATCTTGAATGTCTACTCGATGACTTTCTTGCTCTTTCCTGGCTACTTGGTGACCTGTGACTTCTTTTAGGTGATAGGTCATGTGAATGAGAACTGCCAGGTGAATGGGACCTCTCATGTGAATGTGAACTTTTATGACTACCGGAACTTGTTCTACGATGTGATTCTGGTGATCTAGGTGGTGATTTTGAGTGTCTTCTTGATGACTTTTTCTTGGACTTTTTATGCTTTGTTGAAGACCTCTCGCTTGAATGTGACTTTTTACTTCTCTCTTCTGAACTGTGATGTCCTCCAGGTGACTTTGACCTATCATACTGGTGTGGTGACCAATCACGAGTATGCGGTGATCTATCACGTGTATGCGGTGATCTATCACGTGTATGCGATGATCTATCACGTGTATGCGATGATCTCTCTCCAGTGATGTATGGTGATCTATCATGTCCCCTACTTAATTTTCCATACTGTGATTCATGGTAATGAAGTGATGATCGTTCCTGCTGTCTCACTAGAGTCACTTGTCGATCTTCTGAAGTTCGAGATGGTCTTCTGGTAGACAGTTCTTTAGAATATGGCGACCTTTCCCACTTACTCACTGGTCTTTCGTACACTCCCCTTGATTTTTGGTCTGCTATGTTGTATCTTTCAGGCTCCTTCTGCTTTGGATCTGGTGGACGTACACCGCTTGTTTCATCTTCATCACCACTGGACTATAAAATAATTACACACACACAACATTATATTAGTTGATGCACAATATTGCATACCTGTAGCCAACTTAAGATTATGGGTATGTTCAATATAAGCAAAGCAACCTTTTATCTTTCTCAACCAATATGTTGCTAAATATTTAGCTTAAAATTCCATGGCAAGCATCAAACTACATATGAAATACCCCAATGCTCAAACTCACACCAATCGTATTCTCCTACAGTGTACCGCTTTAAGCGCTCGGCCATCGCACGCTCTGACTGAATGTTTCAATGGAATTTCCCTACTTTTGTAATATCTTCTCTTGATTGACGAATTCAAATATGCCTTGGACAAAAGTGCAGGATAGATTGCAGAACTCCCTCTAAAGCAGCATACAGACTTTTTATTAGACGTACAATATTGTATGTAACATATCTACGTTATTTAATCTATTGCCATTCTATTTCCAGTAATGTTTAAGTTCTAACGAATGTTTGATGACGTAAAATCGATAATATATTTCTACCAGATATTATACGTAACATATTATCGATTTTACGTCATCAAACATTTGTTAGAACTTAAACATTACTGGAAATAGAATGGCAAAATAACGTAGATATGTTACATACAATATTGTATGTCTAATACTCGGAGTCTCCATACTGCTTTTAATGATACATGTTTATAGTCAATCATTGGTCGTTAATTGTATGACTATCATTCAAAGACTAATAAGCTCTTATGACATCCTCTGTGGAGCAGCTTCAGACAATAGCTTGGGATTATTGGGCTTGGAGTAGAGATTATCAAATTGAATCCTTTCATGACCACTGAAGCATAGTCAAGAACAGTAGAGCAAATTCAAAGGGTCAGTACGTAGCTAGAGCACTGGACTTATGATCGCAAGGTTGTGGGTTGAAACCCCATCTCGGCAATTGCCTCCAGTCAATAGACCCAAGAGTAATCATTGTACCATCCAAAAATGGACCATCAAGCTATGATTTTTCAAAAAAGATGTAAAAAGTTTGTAAAGAAATAGACCTTAATTGTGTTAGCTTGGCGTAATGCCATAATCGCCCCTGCCAAGTTCCTTCGGGGGTTTCAGAAAGACACACACACAGACTCTGAGACCATAATACCTAAATTTAGGTATTATGGTCTTAGGACAGACTTGTCACCTGCGACAAAAGAATGTCAAAGGTCATATTATTACTGTAACACAAATTTTGTGTATTTCCGCTCCCCATAACATTGGGGATGGAGGGAAAAACTTTTTGATTGATATAAAATAATATTCAATTACAAATTAGGGACTGTGCAATGAGTCCTGGGGGAGGGTGAAATTTGGGGAGGAAGGGCAAGCAATTTTTGGCACACCTTTATTGGGCACCTTTTAAACAAATGCTCTAAAAAGTTTAGGAAAACAGTACAAAAATGTTCATGTAAGTTTTCCTGCTCGCTATATATGATCGCATCATATTTTGGGAACCCCAAAATTTGGCATTCTCTCATCAGGGTTGTTCCATCCAGTTCACTTGCCCTTTTCTCACGTCTATTAGTTTTATACAGGGCCTTTCAGTTCCAGTCAATTTCAGTGCATAGAAAACACCAATTTGCTTGTCCTTTATTACAGTTTATTTCCCTAATATAAGAAATCAACCTTTTTGAATCATTTCAACAAGAGGTACAGTATTTTTTTTACATGTATAACATGTTTTGTGATTTCCCCCATTGAGTACAACAGTAGGCCTAAGTGTCCCCTTCGTGTCCGAGGGCGCAAGACGGAACAGCCAAATCTCGGCAAAAACAACCAATTGGATGAGGCGATCTATCATGAGTAACGTCATGCGGACAGCGGGCCAACGGAATACATCATCCATACATGAACATGTATATGTTGTCGTCGTCGATCTACTCATGTCTGAGTATTTGTGACCTTTTTGGCAGGCAAAGAGGAGGCAAGCAATTTTGGCTCACCATTTGGAAATATTACCCGGGCGGGTTACTTGAGAATTTGCACACGCTAGTTACGCATTCGATGCTAGAGTTCATTGCTATCGTTTTTCGGTCGGACAGCGTTGACATTTTTTGCAATGGATGTTATATTTATTCTGTTACTTAAGGGGGTACTACACCCCTGGATAATTTTGTGCCTATTTTTTCATTTTTCTCAAAAATTATAGAGCATTGGTGGTAAGTAAGATATGTATATTATAGGGGCAAGGACTACAACTACAACTACTGCATTGAAAATTCAGCAACTCAAGGCAAGTAGTTATTGATTTATTGATCAAATATTGGTTTGCGCTCATTTTTGACTGTAACTCCATAACTGTTGTCTGTGCTGAAATAATAATTTCCAGTGCAGTAGTTGTAGTCCTTACCCCTATAATATACATATCTTACTTGTCACTAATGCACTATGATTTTTGAGAAAAATGCAAAAATAGGCACAAAATTGGGCAGGGGTGTAGTACCCCTTAAATGTTGTAATTTGGATGACATTTATTTTGACGAGTCACCAGGTATCATTTGAGTCAAATTTGCCTATTTTGGACAGTCTAAAATTTTGTTAAAGTGCAATTTTAGCAAACATTTTTATGATACAATTGCCCGTCTTGATATAGGCTGTCAGTATGTGTCATGCTTCAGCGAATCCATCTAAATTTTGAATGCAATGGTCGATTCTCTAGCTTTGAATGTGAAGCTTCTCAAGTAACTGCCGAGAGCCATTACGGGCCGCCCCGGGGGTAATGTGAAATGCACACGGGCCCCTTGCTTTCATCAGTGATGACGGTGCAGGACTTCATACAAAGTGTGTGTGTGTGGGGGGGGGGGGCATCAGTGAGTGGCGTACATTTTTTTGTGACATGGGGTAGGGAGGTTGGTGTAAAATCCTTGAACATATGTTTTGGAGCGAAAGTAAACAATCAAATATGAACATTGAAGGAGACAAATGCGCACAATGCGCGAACAAATTTGCAATTTGAAAGTGGTATTTTGCTCCCAGATTAAGTTTCTCTTTACAACCCCCACATGAAGTGCCAAAAAAATTTGCCCATTTTAAGCCAATTTGAAGCTAAGGCGCGTGAAAGTCGATTCCGAGTTTATCGTCCCCCGCCGGGCGCCCGCGTCACTTTTTGGACACCAAAAACACCTGCGTCAAATTTTCAAAATGCCAAAATAATTCATTATTTTCAAAGTATCAGTGTTTTCACCAGTTTTACCGGGCAGTTTTAGCAATTGGAAACATATATTTTTGTTTGTAAAACATAAATTTATAACTTGGAACCAAAATCAGGCTCTTTTCTAACTTTTCTAGTCCCTACCCACATAAAAATATGTTTATATAATGAGTGTGGCTTTAAATCAACACGCACTTTAGGTCAATAATAAAATCTGATGAAATAATGAAAAATGAAAAATGAAAAAGTCACCTCACCAACCTGGGAAAAAAAGGGACGATAAACTCGGAATTGACTTTCATGGGCCTAAAATGCTCCAAGTATGAACCGTTGAATTGGACAAATGAGCGTGAAGCGTGCAAATATTTGCAATTCGAATTAGCGACTTTTGCTCCCAGATTGGACTTATTTGAACAAACTCTGTGCGAAGCGCGGAAAATTGCCAATTTTAAGGTAAATGATCAAATAATAAACTGAATGAAGAAAAAAAGGGACCTCGGAGGGCCCGTAAAAGCAAAGAAGAGATACCTTAGGCCTAACGGACAAGAAAAGAGGCTTTGGCTTTGTTGGCCCGTATAGTAAAACTAAAAGCAAAGAAAATATGCCTTAAAAACAAGGTATCTTTTCTTTACCTTTTATGGGCCCCTGAAGTCCCTTTTCTTAGTACTGCCCCATAGCTAGTAAAGTATGTTTTCTTCACTTTTTACGGGCCCCCTAGGACCCCGGGTAATGCACCCGTTACCCCCCCCCTTGAATTGTCGGCAGCACTGTTCACGCTTACCTCATCCTCAGACAAATACGCATATGATCCAACCAAAGCATCCATGATGATCAACTTTTTAAAGTAAGTAACTCATGAACTTATGACAATGACAAGTGAAGTACATTCATGAATATTCCATCGTGAATGACATGCATGCATGTGTATTGTTGTGATTGTCAATTAATGTCCTATTGAATTTGAAGTAAGCTTAAATTTTCGTAGTTGAATTGCGATGGAAATTGCACCAGCACTTGGTCCACTTTCTCGTCAGTGTACTCGTGACCATTTTGTTGTTAATTTGCAATTTCCTTTACGCTGTGTTATGCTGTTACGGCGAATACATTCCGTAAAAAACGGAGAAAACTCTTCTTCTTCCTTGCATCCACATTGCTTGCAAGGATCGTGGTTAATACACTCAGTCAGTCGCTAAATAATGAGCGATTGATTTTTGACCAATGAGATAAGAGAGTTAGCACTAAGTTGCGAAAAGCGCTTTATTTCATTGGTCAATAGTGGTCGCTAATCACGAGGTATAAACTCTATCATACATCAACCTTTGACCTGTCGATAGCAGCTGATAAACAGATAATTGATAAACAACATCAAGGCCAGGACAACACACTGCTGAACATCATGACACATGGGCATCAGCTTCTCGGGTTTTTCAAGTTTTTTACACTGAAGTATGATCCCGGGGTATGATCTACCAATGTTGTTCATGTAACACATGAAGTGGTAAGTCCCATTCATGTATTTTAATCATGATCATGATCATAATCCGACATGCAATATCCTAAATTGTGGATTCATGAATGATCATTTGAGTATTTTGACATTGCCATTCAACATTCACTACATTGCACGTACAACTTGCAGTTTGCACATTTATACAAACAATGACAAATCAAATTGAAAGCATGATATAATTTAAATGTGAATATCTTTGAAATCTTTGAAATTTCTTTTTCATAAAATGTTAGCTTTTACTGTCATAAGGTACTCATTTATCCTCTTTTAAGTTTTAGGCTTTTTAAATTTTGAAGCGAAGCAATTAACGAGGACGAGGTACTATTAACTTATGCAAAGAAATTCAGGAATTTACCTTTGACATTCTTTTGTGGCGAGTGACACATGTGGTCTTTCAATTGACAGGCTTGACATATATGCTTCAGTGGTCATGAAAGAATTCAAAAGTTAACCTCTGCCAATAATCCCATTGTCTGCATGCTTCCCGGAGGATGTATCATAAGAACTCGGTCCTCAAATGATAGTCATATAACGACCAATAGATAAATGAATGACTATCATTGAAGACTGAGTTCCGCAGTCTAATCCAGCGCCAAGTAATGTCGCCAATAGCTGCCAATGCGTGTCACTCCGTTGGTTGTGCTAGTACGGTCCTTTGATCTGTGTATCTTGCATGCCATGTACATGTACATGTACATACTGTGTTTGAACATTGGGTGTACACACGTTGAACTAATATTTCCATTGCAATAACTAAAAGACTGTTTCTGGGCTTTATTCAAAATCTCGGATTTTGACAAAATGGAAAGTAAATTACAATTGTGTAAGAAACAGAATTTATCTTGCACAGTCAAAGAATGAAAGATCTGGCACATGACTTGATACAAGGGAAAGAAATTGCCATTGGTAAAACTGTAATAGATGGGAAAATAAATCAGTCAAAAGTTGCTGATATCTTCAGCTCTCCATTGCCAATAAGTGCATTACAGGCCCTCGAAATCCGCGGTAACGCGGCCGCGCCGTTCCCAGAAAAAAAATTGGAGGTCAAAGAAAAAAAAAAATTAAGAAAAAAAAAAAAAATTTTAATTTTTCTAAGTTTTTTTGACATCTTTTCCTACACACCCACAAACCGTACTGCATGTATTCTAACCACCCAAGCCCAACTAACCTTTAACATACATATAACCCAAAACCCTTGCCCTTACCCCCAAAGGGAATTAGGTAGAAAATGATTTCACCTGAAAATGACAGAAAATCTGAGCAATATTTAATGTTTTTAAATGCATTGCATGAATGTGTTTATAACGTTTTAATTACTTTAAATTGGCCTCATTTTAATTTTCATGGAAATTGTTATTTTTATTGCTAACAAAAGAGAAACCTTTCACATAATTTTGGAAATTTGAAAAAATTTCTAAAATTCTGGAAATACAAAAAAAAAATTTAAGTGCAAAAGCTTTTTTTTCTGGGTAAGAATTTTTTTCTTACATGCAACAGTTTATTTCTTGCAGGTTGGAAATTTGATAAATAGGCCATCATATACAAAATGCATGCATGGACCTATTTGTCTAATTTCTAACCTGCAAGAAAAAGGGTGTTGCATGCAAGAAAAAAATTCTTACCCTGAAGAAAAAAGCTTATGCACTTAAATGTATTTTTTTTTTTTTTTTTTAGATTTTTATTAGATTTTTTTAAAAAAATTTCCAAAATTATGTGAAAGCTTTCTCCTTCCTATAATAAGCCATAAAAATAGCTATTTTGATGAGATGAGGCTAATTAAAGTAATTACATACATGTAGGTCCGATTTTGGGGTGAAATCAATTTCACCCCTAATTCTCTTTTGGGGGTTGGGCAAGGGTGTTAGGCTTGGTTGGGTTTGTATATTTATAGTAAGGTTTGTGAGATGGGTTAGAGTTTGTGTAAGGCCAGGAAAAACATGTTATTAAAATTTATGCTATAATTACTTGACCATGTCGGAAATGCATCCCACAAGATAATTCTGAAGATGAGGAAGTCCAACACTCAACTCTTGTTCATTGTTGTATGTATACATGTAGTAGAGCATAAAATGTAAGGTATTTTACACATTACTGATTACTCTTTACAATACATTCTTCATGCACATTAGTCCCCCCCCCCCCGCATGGGGGCCCCTCCCACATACCTGAACAGTGGGATGTCAACAATTTTATGAATCATCGTTTTTATATTGTGCATTAAATATATCAATTTCGGCCATGTAGGCCATGTTATTAGGCAAAGAAAAAACTTTGAAGAATGCCTCTCATGTACAAAAATATAGGAAATTGAACATTTAAAACCACTTTTTTAGGATGAAGGAAGCATTTTTTTCAAAAACGTCTGAAACAGGTCAAGAATTACTTTAACATAGATATATGCATTTTTTATGTCACAAATGGCCTCTTTTGGGGTGCTAAATCTGCTAAAATCGCCTGGGCTCAACCCCTGCTGGGGGCTCTGCCCCCTCGACCCCCACAGGGGCTCTGCCTCCTCAACCCACATGGATAATATTTCAGAGTTTTTTTGATCAAAGCCCACTCTCATGCCTGAATTAGAGCCTTGGAATGGTGATTTCTTACTTTAAAAAGTCTAAAATCCATGAGTTTTTCGGCTTTTGGAGCCCCTGGACCCCAACCGTTAAGGGCAAGCGACAAGGCGCTCGCGAATTTCACAGAAAATTTAAAGCAACATAGTTTAAGTTCCCAGACAGGAAATATTTTTCCTATGCCCTGAAGTGCAATAAACTATATTTGGTTGAATGCGGTCAAGAATTAGAGAATAAAGGTATTGGTTTTAGCCACTGGAGTGCATCTATCGTCTCATATCACGGGCGACATCATTATTTTACGCCAAAAATAATGATGTGGCCCATGTTATATAGATGCACGACAGCGGTTAAAAACAATACCTTTATTCTCATTCTTAAGGGATCTAAAATGAGCGTTTATTGCGTTTCGACAGTATTTTTTGTGGGACATGAGAGCACCTCAGACCTATCGAATTGCATTCTGAATACGAAGCATGTCTTTCTGATATCAAATAATTTTCATTTTTTGAATACAAATTTTATGACAAATTATAAAAATTTGATATTTTTCAAATTTTTGATATAACAGTCCTCGAAGTAAATTATATAAATCTAATGATATATTCTTAAAGTGTATGTAGGAGGAGGAAAAGCCGACGGTCAATTGAAAATTTTGACCTTTCATATTGAAGATATGGATTTTTTCCCAAAAGACCTAATTTTTTTTGGTGTTTTGGGAAAAAAAATCCATATCTTCAATACTGAAAGGTCAAAATTTTCAATTGATTGTCGGATTTTCATCCCACCTACATACACTTTAAGTATAAATCATCAGATTTATAAAGTTTGCTTCAAGTACTGTTAAATATTTAAAATATCAATTTTAATGATTTGCCATAAAATGTGTATTAAATTGCAATTCCAAAAATCAAAATTATTTGATATCAGAATGACATTCTTCGTATTCAGAATGCAATTCGATATGTCTGATGTGCTCTAATGTCCCAAAATAAATACTGTCCAAACGCTCATACCCCAGCCCTTAAAAACTTCAATTCAAATAGAAATATCATAAGTATACTATTACCAATTGTAATCAAATTAAATCCTACATTTTACAAGGAACTACCTAGGGCCGGGCCTAGGGCCAGGCGGCGGATGACATGATCGAGCCGGCAACTCGTGAAACCGCCCGGCCGTATGGCATTTTCCATATACTCGGTTAGTTTTGTGGGGTTCATTATCGAACCCCAACGGATTTAGCTTGTATTTATATTATTTATCAACATAGGCCTATTTGTTTGTGATATTTCAAGCGTTTTAAAATTTCAAAATAATCCCATTCAATTACACGGTTGACGATGAAAATTTACTGAATTTAGGGACTGCACGTCATACACCACCTGCCTAGGGCTTAAAATCGATCAGTCCCGTTGTTGCTATGCGCCTCCCGATTGGTTCAAAAAGCGAGCACGCGTATCGCGTTGATGTACACACGCTGACCCGTGTGATATCGTGTCATATCATACGGGTAAGAACCAATGAGATTGCAGGAACGTTCTCAAGTGTTTAAGAATTACCCTCAACATCTGAAGGTGTGAGTTTGGGGGATGTACAGTACGAAAAGAACAGCGCCAATAAAAGGATTAGGGATTAATCTAATGTGATAATCACAACCAGGCACATGTAGCTTCCACGAGTGCAGAGACAGAGAGAGAGCCCCTCCAGGCTCAGTGCACCTTAAGGGCACACAACTATGAATCAACTGGCGTAACTACCTCTTTCTCTCTTTTTGTCTTTTAAAGAAAAAAAAAAAGGATCACTTTCCTCACAAGGAAGTGAGGATAACACTACTAAACAACTACTACTAACAACTGACTTGCAGAAACCAATCTAACAGCTTATGACACTGTTGGTTTAGAACACTCAAAATAGGCAATGTGCCAACAGTCAATAACATCAACAGTTCAAGAGTCTTTTTGTCTGCAATGACAAACTGACATTCAACATGAATGTAAAATGGTTCAAAGTTCAAAGAAGTAAACGTCAGTTCCAGAGTTTTCTTTTAGAATTCCAAATGACATACGTAAATCAGTTCAAAGTTCAATGAAGTGACCATATAGGAGGACACCGATGATGGATTAATGTCATAGTACACAGTGACCTGTCCATTTAGTTTAACACATAGTCTTTCAGGTGCTCAGGAAGTTTGTGAGGGCGCTGAACGCCTTTGTGTGAGCAATGGTGGCATGATCTCAGGGCCAACCATACTAGCTTGGGGGATACTTTCACTAACCTCACTGCTGTTACCGGTACATGGATTAGACTGCCCTTACCAAAGGTTGAGGCCTTATCTAAGCCTCGACTTAGCCTCAGAAAATAAGCCTCATGAATAGCCTCATTTCCTTAGCCTCGTCTTAGCCTTATCTTAGCCTTAGCCTAGCCTGAAAATTAGCCTAATTATGTAAATTAGATAAGCCTCAAATAATTAGCCTCGCATTATTAGCCTCAAAATATTAGCCTCGGAATATTAGCCTCAGAATAACTAGCCTCGCCTTAGCCTCGTCTTAGCCTCACCTTAGCCTGAAAATTAGCCTAATTATTTAAATTAGTTAAGCCTCACAATATTTAGAGACTAAGACGAGGCTAATAATTCGAGGCTATAATACGAGGGTAAACATTACATGCATGCACACCACGTCATCACCATGCATATTTGAATGCTCTAAATAACCCTCCCCACAAGCATCCCCACATCAATTAATATTAACCTAACACCCCAACAACAACATATTAACACATTTTCACCTGGGTCAGCTAACATCAAACTGCAGTATATATGATCAAACAGTATAGGCTACAATTGCATGCAAGCATGCCTGCTGAATTCAACAACCCCAAAAAGGCCATATTTCCTGAGGAAAAATAAACATAAAAATACAGACTTTGACACTTACGAAAAGCCGCATTTCTTCCAGAGACATAGTTGGTATGCTCCCCATCAACTTGACACTAGTAAAAAAACCCAAAATACCCTTTTTAACTGTTAATTTTTCACTGAGGAGCATACTGTAGTCTGCTCCCTGACAGTTGATGACCTCTGACTTCCTGTCATGTGACCATATTTTTGAGGCTAATTAGCCTAAAAAATAAGTTGAGGTTAATTTTTAGCCTCAAAATTAAAGCAGGCCAAGACGCGGTTAATTTCTTAGCCTCAAAAAACATTTCAGGCTAAGACGAGGTTAATTTCTTAGCCTTGTCACCGATAAGGTTAATTTCTTAGCCTCAATGGCTAAGTTGAGGTTAATTTTTAGCTTCAAAAGATATTAAGGCCAAGTTGAGGCTAAGGTAAGGCTTATTTAGCCTCGACTTATGGTAAGGGCGTGCAACCAAACCGGAGGTATTGCTGGAGCTATGACCGCTATCGCGCAAGGGATCGCGAGGATCTGACTCAGAACTGGGGTGCGAGTGATTAGCATTCCTGGGCAGGGGGTCACAAGTAGCAGGTGTGGACAACGCGCCAGGTATGAAAGGAGGCTCTGGAGGAGTACATTCAGGGACCACTTCAACAAACTCGGAATCCTCGGTGGGTGGAGACGACTTGGGAAAGGGACGAGAATCCAGGTCAGGATAATACTGGACCTTAAAGCATTCAGATTTCTTGATACGATAAGAAGTATTCCGAAGCTGAGAACCCACAAATTTGCGGATGTTGCACCATGGGCCTTCGATAGTAGTGACTAAGTAGCGATCTCTAGCATGAGATTTCTTGCGATCTGAGTAGAGGTAGACAAGATCACCAACCTCCAACTCTGCTGCTGGGGAGGCAGAGGCTAATGGGGCCTTTGAATGAGCACTGTGTGGGTGGTTGGCTTTTCGCAAGGCATGCTGGGCCTGAATCATTTGACAATCAGTAAAAGGAACCTGCTCATTGGTAAACTGGTCTCGCTGAAACCACATCTCACAGGCTGAAAGACCTCGGGATCTGATGCGAGTATTAAGGGCTGCAGTAGCAATGGCAAGTGATAATGCTGTAGCCGGACCACCTGTAGAATCTTGTCTGAGCAACTCATCTTCAAGCTCACGAATGGCTTTCTCAGCAACAGGATTCTTGTTATTGTTTTTAATACGACCGATCTCAACCGATAGATGGTAACGTGTGAGAAGTTTGTCATTGGCGAGTCGAACAAACCCTGGTGCTGGGTCAGTACGAATGACTGCAGGGGGGCCATCAAGTGGACGAAGTTCAATGCACAATTGAATCAGGGCATTACGCAACGTGCCATGTTGTTCATTCTCGACAATGCAAGAAGCTGTGTAGGACGTTGAGGTTTCGCGCAGCACAAGGACTAGCTGGCGGCTACGCTTCAGGATATCAGCTGCAAAAGAAATGCCAACTGCATCGGGAGGGTCACTTGAGGACTGCTCGATCAATGTCTTAGGGGCATTGGACAGAGAAGCACACTGGTGACAAGTTGATGTCACTTGATCAATAGCCTTGTCCATATCAAGAGCATAAAAGTAACGCTGGGTCACCAAACTGAGCTGATGTTTGGAGGGATGGTCAAGTTGGATGTGCAGGGCAGTGAGAAGACCATTTAAGACCTGTCTGGGAACAACAATACAATCGCGAAGTTGGGGACAATGGTTGATCACGACGAACAACAAGTAGGCCATCTCTAGCGATAGATGCAACCTGCAAATAGCGCTTCACATCTTTGACAGATGTAGCTTTCTTTGACTTGTTGTTCGTCGTAGATCCGGGCATTCCTGCTGAATAGCATGCCAGGCTGCTGTGCTGGCAAAGGGGAGCTTAGCTTTCCCGGACAGAATGTCATGTGCGGAAACACGAAGGACAGTTGCTTCCTCTTCACGCTTGATAAAGGAGCATATTTGACAAGTGGGCTCAGTGCAGTCAGGGGCATTACGACTAGCAAAGTCTGAGGGGGTGTTAGCTGATCCTGCAAGATGACGAACAGATGCTTGGAAACGACTGACAGTGGAGAGGAATGTGGACACGCGAGGACTGGCTGAAAACTCACCCGCAGAGCTTTTCATATGCCTGAACACAAGGTTTGCTGTCAGTGAGGATACATGTCTTGTGTTTGGACTGAATAACATAGGGACTGAAGTGCTTGGTGGAGGCAGAAATAGACAGCGCCTCAATTTCGCAGGGGTAACCATGTTGGCTGTCGATCACGCAATTTAGCACTGAAGAACCCGGCGAGGAAGAGTTTGTCATTATGGGAAATATACAATGTCGACCCAATGCTATGTTTCTTCACGGATCCATCAGTAATGATCCAAAGCTGATCATTGGGATGGGGAAGTGTGACTGCCCTAGCGGAAGACAGTGCTGCTTGAGCCTTGTGAAAAGCAGTATGCAGACTATCAGACCATGTAAGCTCTTCAGTTGATTGGTGCCCTGCAATAGCATCATCTAATGGGGCTACCAGACTGGCACAATTCTGAATGACACGGGCCAGAACCTTGTATGCACCGATGAAGGACCGCATGCCACCAACTTTGCTTGGAGGCGAGCAGCTGGAAAGTGTGGCGATGCTATGGGGGCTAGCACAAAGGGTTCCATTTGACCAAATCCAACCCAGAATTACTGTCTTTTGGGGGTAAATGACTGTTTTGGAAGCAGAAAGACGTAACCCAGACTTAGACAAAGCTTGCAAAACTTGACGCCAATTCTCAACAAGTTCATCCACAGTATTACCACCACAGTACAAGTCATCAGCGAGTTTTGCTACGACACCTTTCTCTCAGAGGTCACCAAGGTCACGCCACATCCGTTCCTCAAGGGCTGTTTCAGAACCTGGCATGCCCATGGCACACCGTGTATACACACGCACCCACGAAAGGGAGTTGCAACACCACAGTATTTCATGGACTCATGGGATAAAGGGATTTGGTAGAAAGCACTAGTCAAGTCAGTGGCAATCAAATACTTCCATTTGGCAATTGAACGCAATGTTGAGTCCACATTGGGCATTAGAGAGGGTTGTGGCTTGCTATATCTACCGACATCAGCAAATGCAGTAACCAGACGAAAGCCTCCATTAGGCTTCTTGACAAGAAAGGACGGGTTAAGGTATTCGACACACACACCGACATCTTCAGGTCTAGCAAAGACGCCTGCTTTTTCAAGCTGATCAAACTTTGATTGCAACTCTTGGAGTTTATCCTGTGCATACAATGGGAGACGACCTTTGCGTTGGGGGGGTTGGACCGGTCCCATATTAACCACAGATTTGAAAGGGCCGACAGCACCATTGTAACCTGGGAAACTAGGGTCAAAAACCTCATCGTACTCATCGAGAAGACTGCGGAAGTTGGATTGCTCACAAGTGCCAAGTATACCATCTGGGTCAAGGGCAACAGCAGCTGAGTAGTTAACCGGTGAACTGGGCTTTGGGACATTGACTGATGCTGCTGCAGCAGTGTGTGATGGCTTAGAAGTTAGTGATGGTGAAAAAACAGTGTGTATCTGGCCAAGATGTTCATGCTTTCTGATGACAAGTGGCACACCAGTATTGTTGGGAATGCGAACCCTGCCTGCAATACTTGTGATTACATCAGGCTTGGGCCAGGCTTGTTTGGGCGGTAGGAACCTACCGAAAGGGGTATCAACACGGGCTCAATGGCAAAAGTAGCATCTGATTCAACAATGTCTGCAGGGAGATTTACCTCAACGTATGAGCCTGGCCATATGGTAGTGTTTTGAGAAGGTCCACGAAGTATATGGGCACGACGAACAGTGTGCTGGGATTTGGGGCTCTTGTTGGCGCCATAAGTGATAATTGTACCATCTGTCAAGATGATTTGGTTCTTAGCAGGGCTTAATTACGACATCATTGCATTTCATGAAGGGAATACCTGCAAGGATTTCTTCGTCAAGGTCTCTAACAACTAGACCTTTAAAGACAAAGGAGTGTCTGTCACGAGTAAAGGTGAGGTTGTTTCCCCAACTACTTTAAGAGGGGATGACCCATCAGCTTGACGGGCAGACTGCGAACTCTGATGAATGGGGCATCCTAATCGTTGGACAGTGTTTTCGCGAATGAGATTACCAGTGGATCCACTGTCAATGGTGATGCGGACCGCATGGTGCTTGTGGAATGCATCTACATAAGGAGACTGATCAACATGAATTCGCAGCGCTGTCTGAACATTGGGCTGCGCACTAAGGTCAGATTGGTCAACAAAGGCGCATGCTAAATCTGAGTCGCTGTCACAATCATCAAGGATGTTAAGCTGACGAGCCTTGGGCCAGGTATTTTCTGTCCTTTTCAGGGAGGTACGAGCACTCGCTTAAGAAATGCGCATGGTCATGCCGACCAGCTTGCTCACACAGAGGGCAGGATTTACCAAATGATTTCTTAGCTTTCAATTTAGGCATCGGTCTACGCTGACTATTAGTGCGCATGCTGCGAGCAGCATCGTTTGAGCTCAGCTCATCCAGGAGCGAATCCAGAGCTTGAGAAATTTCGGCTTTGATAGAAGCCAAGGTGCGGATCTTAGCTCTGTACCGTGCCGCTGCTTTACTAATCGGGGCAGCTCAGGGTTTATAAGACGCAACCACGTTAACACTACAAAGTTTTCGTTCTTTGTTAGAGGCCATTGCTTCGGCGCACGATGTGTTGTGGCCATTGCTGATTGTTTTTACACTCGTGTATGTGAACCAGAATAAAAGCTAATATGCAGCCTTGCAGGCTTAAGCTTACTGTTTTAAGCTTACTGGTCGCTCACAGTCTTGTGAAAGATCACACAATTAGGGTTCAAGATGACCACCAATTTCGTCAGGAAGGTCAGCTGAGAGACTTCAGAGATCGACTGGTTTCGAATCCAAGCTGTCACCACGCCAATAAAAGGATTAGGGATTAATCTAATGTGATAATCACAACCAGGCACATGTAGCTTCCACGAGTGCAGAGACAGAGAGAGAGAGAGCCCCTCCAGGCTCAGTGCACCTTAAGGGCACACAACTATGAATCAACTGGCGCAGCAAGTTCATTGCCCTGGCCACTTTATTGTTTAAAACTTTAAGTTATTTGGGGGGTACTATACCCATTGCATTTTTTTTTCATTTTGTGAAGAATTATGAGAAAAAAAATGGACAAAGAGCCTACACCCATTGCATTTTTTTTTTTGCATTTTGTGAAGAAATGAAAAAAAAATGGACAAAGGAAGGGGCAAATGAGGGTCAATTTAGAAAATAAAAGTTACATGCACCACTGAATCACAAACTTTAGCATGTACACAGGCAAAATTTTATGTGCACAGAACCAATGTTAGTTTGTATGCATCCTGTGCGTAACCCCTCTAAATCGAACACTGGGGCAAATCTTCTCGTTCTTTTGCTGGTATCGGTACCAATGTAGCTTACATGCTGTTATTAATATTTTATATTGGTACATTACAATCGTGTAAAAATCAGCATTTTGGCCATGCGTTTTAAACTGGGTACACCAATAGGGTGGAGCAGTACTTTTGTGCCTGTTTTTGTGCTAATTATTATTATTATTTTTAAGTCAAGGGTGTCATTAAAAAATGATTCAAAAATTAAGCCTTTTTTTTTCAGAATTAACCAAAATTTAAGCCCTTAATATTGACCGACCCAAAAATCTGAAAAAAATAGGGTTGCTTTTTTGTTCCCAATATCATATTTTGGTCTATATATTCAAAATATATGTGTTTTTTTAATGTTTTTACTGCAGTATAAATACATAAAATTGTCAATTGCTCACAAATTCTGACTCGATTTCTGTTTGTTTTGTTAATGTCGCCAGCGTAAAACATATAAACCCCGACCGCTGTAGCACGCTGTGCATGCAGGTGTATATTCCTTTGCCCAGTGCCATTGGAAACCAGCCAATGTTGGCAACGTATGGTTGGTGTCTAACATAGGCGTAGATCCAGGGGGTGGGATAAATCCCCCAATATTTTGCCAGGGGGATTGTCCATACAATCATCCTCCCCCCAAAGTTGACACCTCTATGTGGGTTTTTGACCAAATTAACCTCATATTTGGCCATTTTAGCCGTAGAAATGCCAATTTTGCTCACTTTTGCACCATATTTCACCAGGCTTCAATATGGCAAAAGGATTTGTGATAAACTTATTCTGTCACCAAAAGGTGGTGGATTCAATATACTTGAAGAAATTTTCCAACCCCATCCCCCTACATGCATGTCAAAAAGAAATCTACGCCACTGGTGTCTAAGGGTTATTCACATTTCACAGTGCGGGTATTTAAACATGATCGATATGACATCCTGTGACCTGTGTCGATAGACACGGAACGGAAATTAATTGTGTTCAGTCGCGATTCTTGCATTGATTTAAATTACATTTTCCATAGTATGGATGTAGCTACGGCGGGAGGGGCGGGTGACAGAGCCCGGCACTCAGATTCAGATTTTAGAGCCAACCACTGATAATATAAATAATTATAACTAAAATTACAAAATTTGGCAAAATTTAGGCAATTTTCAATAAAATTGTGAATTGCACGAAAAAATCCTCAAATACCACCAGGCACTAAGGGACCGTTCACAAACACAGGGTGTGATTTTTCCGGATTTTTCCGGATTTTGGGGATTAAAAAAAAAAATTTCGGTTTTTCAAAAAAAAAACAAAAAAAAAAAAAAATTATTTATTTATTTATTTATTTATTTATTTATTTTTGTCGCTTTTGGAGTGGCCCTGGACCAAGAGCTAAATGCTTAACAGAGATGTCACATTTCCGAATTTTCAGTTTCCAGATATGAGAAAATCTCCAATTTTAAAATGAAAATTCCTTAGAACCCTGACTGGATGATTTATAGACACACTGTACTGTGCAAAAATGGTGATGCAATTGAATACCTGAGTGGAAGAAGGGCCCAACTCCATTTTTTTACAAAAATGAGTTAGACCCAGCATTTTATTGCCAGCAGATTGTTCTTCCTTGTGTGTGAAAGATGAGCCAAAATCAACTCTCCAAATAGTCTTTCAAGTACACTTAGTCATGGTTTTCATTGAAGAAAGGCCCAACTCCATGGAGTTGGGCCATTCTTCCACAAATATTGGGTTAAACAGGAATTTTGTTCATCCATGAAATCTGCTTTTTACTACAATAAACTTTCTTGACATGCTTCTACTTGTGCAATTAATGGATAATTACCAATTTTCTATTCTATTTATAACACATCTGCTTACAAAACTGGCACTTGCAGTATATTAGTGGAAGAAGGGCCCAACTCCAGTTCGTATTAAGACCTGTATCGTTGCCATGGAAACATCATATTTAATTTTGAATGTATGTAATATTGTATATTCATGTATTGAAGGTCCACTGAAGATGAAAACATTCTGTCTATAAAACTTTTCCAACTATTAAGTTTTTCCTTAATATCTCAAAAACAGTTTTGATGGAGTTGGGCCCTTCTTCCACTCAGGTATTCAATTTCTCATGTGTATGTGAATGATATGATACTGGAAGTATGTATTCGCAGATAATAAATGTTGTGAAGTATTGTAACAGTTTCTCATTTTTGCATTTTACCCCATGAAATTGCATCTCCAGTGGTGCTCAAGTGTGTAAAACCCCTCTGGCTTCAGGGGGCTTCCCCCCCCTAGACCCCCACCGACCCCCACCTGGACCCCACCAGGGGCCCTTGAGCGGGCCCCTGGACCCCCGGCCGCAACAGGCGAGAGCTCCGCTTGCTTTGCTCGCTCCGCTTAGCAATTTCATTGCCTTGGGGTTTTTTTCAAAAGCACCAATCACACCCCTGCAAACACTTGTAAGAGGGGGCCTGATGCAAAAAAAAATTATTGTGGAAATTTTTCGGGGCTCCCCCTTTACAGACCTAAAAAATGTCAGGGTCCCGCCTTTTTGACATGAAAATTATGGGTCAACCCCATAGAAAAGCATAAACTTAATTTTTCCAGTGTGGTCATTTTTTTCAGGCCCCCCCCCCCTAGGAGGGTCAAAATTTCAGGGCCCCCCCTTTTTGCATCAGGCCCCCCTTACAAGTATTTGTGAACGGTCCCTAAACATTCTATAGCTACAACCCTGATGTTGAGCCCCAGAAAATATCAACAAGTCCTAATGGACTGTGGCATGCAGTCAGTGGTGTAACCAGTGGGGGGCGGGGGCAAGCTGCCCCCGGACACAAAAAAAACTGGGAAGAAGAGCAACAAATTGGGAAGGGGAAAAGGGGAAGGAGAGAAAAGAGGGAAGAAAAAGGGAAGGAGAAGAGAAAAAGGGGAAAAAGAGGAAGAAGAGAAAGGGAAAGAAGAAAAGAAAAAGAGGGAAGAAAAAAAGGGAAGGAGAAGAGAAAGGGGAAGGGAGAAGAGGAAAGGGAAAGAAAGAGGGAAGAAGATCTATACTATTTTCATTGTGAAATTTTGTACTCTGAACACTGGATTTTTAGCTTCTAATATACCAAAACCATGAGCTTCAGGGGCTCGCCCCTTGATTCGTCGGGCTTTGCCCCTGGACCCCACCAGGGGCGCCTAAGGCGGGCCCCTGGACCCCACCCGTTTGTCACTTCGCGGCAGGCCGCTCGCGATACGCACATAAATAATACAACTTTTGGTCAAAAATTGGGAAATTTTTCAATCTTGCCCCCCGGAAGGTCAGGTCTGGTTACGCCCTGCATGCAGTAGAATACATTTGAAAGCATTAATTTCACGTCACATCATATTTTGCAGAAATAAATGTACTGACCAGTACTACTGTACATGGATTGGCAATGGCCAAAGGGCATGCTTTCAATTCATAATTGTAGCCCACACTGCTATCAGTAAATTAATAATTATATTGTTCTAAATATAGATATAATCATTATGCTGGTATCTCAATCATATCATTTTTCCATATTTTTGATCATCCTATACACTGACAACTTCACAGCAGTTTTTCCAATATTCCACACAGAAATCCCAGTACAAAAGATGTCCCAGTGCAAACCCTCAGCTCCAAGACACAGACTGATAATTACTGCAGATGATTTTGGTTATAGTGCCGAGAGAGATGGTGGAATTATTGAGTGTTTTCTAGACGGTGCTGTGACAGGGGTAGTGTTATTGGTGAATGGAGAAGCAGCAGAACAAGCCTGTGCTATTGCTAGAAAACATGGAATACCAGTGGGTAAGGTTTTGCATGAAGATTAGACGTACTTCTGAACTAAAAGGGGTTAAGTCACAAAATCATGGCAAATGAGTTGGTATCGGTTTCTGGTATAGGGGGTGCTATCTATACCCTCTGTACAAATTTCAAAGTGAAATGTTGTAGAGCATTGAGTGCATGGACAAAACCACCTCCTAGCATTGAAACTATATGAACATAACAATTAACCTTCTTTGACATTTACATGTATCTCATAATGCAAAAGTGTGGAGGGGGCAGAGATGTTTTGGCTTATCATAAATGGAGGGGATTTGTCAAAAGGGAGCTGTGGAGCATACAAGCTACCATTAAAAAAATTCGCCCCATTATTATTGCACAGCTCCATAGTGTTTGTCCTGGGTGTTTGTCCCATATAATATATTGTCTTCACTTGTATTCACTTTGTCTTCCATACAGGACTACATCTGAATTTGACCGAGGGTTATCCAGTGTATAAAAATGAGCATACCAGTCTCATCAACTCTGACGGATTCCTCCGGGGTAAATTTGGTTTTAGAGAAGCATTGCAAGATGGGAAGATTGATTTATGTGATGTAAGTTTATTATAGTGATCATTTTGCAAAGGTGCCCATGTTGTACATAGGAGCATATATGTGTCTAGGAAAAAATACCAATTTACAAAACATCACCATATGTGTGAGTTTAGGTTTGCAGGTTTAGTAAATTGCAAAAATGGCAAATATTAATTATTTTGTTTATTACTAAATGATTTTGGACCTATACACACACACACACACACACACCTGTCTGTGTTTGCCTCCAAACGTGGACATTGTGTTTTGCTATCTAACCGAGGACGTGTGTATGATGTTTTCATCGCCTAACCGTGGACTAAAATGGCGGATTTTTTTTTTTTTTAATACGAAAAGGAATTTTAGCCATCACCCTGCGGACGGTAGTTTTTACACGCGTGGTCCTCGGTTTCAGGCAAATAGCGTTTAAAGCATCTAGCATGCATTTGAGGTCTTTCTCGACAGTCCTCGGTTGGAAGTAGGTCCACAGTTTAGGGTGAAAAATCTTGTATGTGTCCTCGTTTTCGGCAAACCACTCAGTCAATACCAGTCTTGTTTGTGCTCATTTTAATGCATTTTTCATATTATGGTCATGAAAATGTACTATTCTGAATTTTGTTAATTTTTAAAGAAAATTTTGAACTTGCCTGCAGTCAACACCCGTGCGGAGAGGGTTAATAATAAATTGTAACTCAGGATAAAGAGATAGTGTAGATCAAATGTCACAGCTGTTGTATATCATTATTAAAAATTGAGAAAATTTTAATTTGATTTCAATTTGATTATTGAGATTTTGGCATATAGCATGTTTAGAGGAAGCTCACATTTGCTGCATTTTGAATCAATTGAACTTGCATACCTTGCATAGCCACATACCTCTACCAAAATAGGTGGAATACTCGGGGGTGAAGCCAGGATGTATGGAGGGGTGCGAATTTTGGAAAGGTTGACCTTTTTTCCCAAAGTGGACCTTTTCCCAAAATATTTTAATTTTTTGACCAAGAAAGCTTAAAGAACCTAATGTTTTCACTTGGTATGCTAGCAAATGGCCAAATTTGGACCTTCTTGACCAAAAAAGCATAAAACCTGGGTTTTTTTTTTTTGGGGGGCTCACAAAGTGGACCTCTTTGGACTTTGGCAATTGGGGGGAGCCAAAAGTGTTCATGATGTTCCTAGGATTATCATCGAAATTATGTTCTAGTTATTTTTTTTTTTTTTGTAGCTACAGTGGGTTTTGGAGCCCACCACTCAGCTGCAATTTTAGCACTGGAGCCCACCACTCGCAGGCCAAAATTGCACAATTTTATTGTATTGGTCAAGAATTTGGTCCATTTGGGCAAAAAAATGGCCAAATATGCTAAATTTTCATCAAATGCCACCCAGCACTAAAATATATCCTAGCAACAACCCTGTGTTTTTCATAAGCATGGTCTGCAATGACAACAAGTATGCAAAATAAAGGAAGCGTCAATAAGGTTCAAAGTTGGGGACAGAAGTGCAGTTAATGCATCTGTAATGATGTGAGCAGTACATACTTCATTTAAGAAATATTATGGCAAATATGACTCTATTGGCCATTCTGGGGAAATTTTCTGACTCCAAAGGGGGTAATCCTTCCAACGTTTCCATAAATTGTGGGTAAAATCACTAAAAAATCTTTTTATAAAATCCTTTTTAAGAGGAATGGGCTTGACCCCCAGACCTGTCGTGCCCGAAATAGGAAAAAAAGATAAAACCTCCTGAATACTCTATCTATTCCTGTGTTTGATTTGTTTTGTCCTTCAATTGACAAATGTCCCTGTAAACTTCCAGGTAAAGAAAGAAATAAAAGCTCAGATTGAGTGCTTCCAGACCTTAATGGAAACCCAACCCACTCATGCAGATGGACACCAACATGTGCAAGTACTGCCTGGTAAGTTAACAAAACCACACAGGGTTTTTTTCTGCTTGAAATAATGGTGTCTGCATTTGTGTTGCCCATAAGATGACAGATGATAATATCATGATGTCACTGATGATTATGCTTGACAAAAGTAAAAACAAAATACCAATATTCTCTAAGTAATAACCAAGGACAGATGCATAAATAAGGCCAAAAAACACAGTTGTTTGCTTGTATATAACTTTTTTCTTTGAAATTTGCTTTTTTGACAATTTTCCCAAAAAGTCATGATGATATTTTCGTCTGATGTTGTAAAATACCATTTCCTGCATGTTTCCCCCTGGTCAGTTGCACCAGGCTGAGCATTCTGACATAAGTCCCAACTTCTGAAAGTGATCTGAAGACAAGCAAACAATTTTTTTTTTTTTGGCCTAAGCAAAGTATATTATGTAGGCATTTCATATAGTCCAAGTGCCTTAGATATGTGACCCGTTCCAACAAAACCAGGAACAAGTCACATTTTTGACATTTCATGATTTGAATAACAATGTAAGCACGGGACAATAAGCTTCAAAATGATACCAAAATTATATAAATAGCATCAATACTTTTCAAGATGGATAATTTTGTAAATGATACCTTGATATTTTTGCCAAGTAGTAAGTAATATGCTAATTAGATTATTATAGTTCAACTGTCAATTATTGATTAAATAAACCTCTTTTTAATAAGTACTTCCAAGGATTTGAAAGTCCACTCAGTTCCAAGGTCAAATACCATGAAATTAAAAATTCCAAAATTTGATTTTTTTTTATGGGAATGTCATCTTTAAAGGCCTATAACTCAAAACATGCCTGGCGACTTATTCCGGGTTTTGTTGGAGCTAGTGATGTGATTAAACCGATATCAAAGTGCTTATTCTGCTGCCACTAGGATACACCACATCCATTCGTCAGCCAGTATGACTATCCCCCAACAGCTCCACATTTTACACCTGGGTGGAGTAGTACAAACAGGGTAAAGTGTCTTGCCCAAGGACACATCACGTTGGTCCCGACAGGGTTTGAACACAAAACCTCACGATCATGAATGGAATGCCCTAACCATGATATTAAACCGTAAGGCTTAGGCCAAAAAAAATTATTGTTTGTTTGTCCTCCACAGCTTTGAAAGAGGACGTGCGGGCGGGCGGTTTTTTTTTTTATTTATTTTTTTTTTTTTTTCGGATTTGTCGTATTTCTGGACCTTGCTAGAGCTAAATGCTACAATCATTCATGGTGACTTAAAAAAATATGCAGTTAAAGTTATAATTTGTGTTCATGTCATAGTATTTTAATGATTTGGTGGACTTTTTTTTATTTTCAACCATGAAAGAGGTCCAGCGATACTCCAAATCTGGAAAAAAAATTGAATTTTACTTATTTTTATAAAAAAAAAAAAAAATTGAAAAAAAAAATATTGGTCAGGCCTTCATCTGAGGAGCGGGCGGTGGAGGACAAACAAACAACTTTTTTTTTGGCCTTACTGTACTACCATTTTGACATTCATGTCTCAATCATTTGATTAACAGGTGTACGTGAAGTGTTTGCCAAAACTCTTGCCAAATATGGAATTAAAAGGACCAGAATGCCAATTCAACATGGTCTGAAAAACAGTAACTGGGTTCCCAAACTACATATGGATTTCTTTCAACAATTTGAACAACAGGCTGAAGAAGCCAAGATGGTTTTTCAGAAATATAATATTAGGTGAGTTCAAGAAATTTAAACCATTCATTCAAATCTAAAGTTTAAATTTGGTTTTAAAAGTGGGGTCAATTATTTTACACTTAAAACTTGTTGATTTGAGTCATGTGCAAATTAGAAGATGCAAAGGTTGGTGGCAAGTTCTGAATCTGTTCAGTCAAACTGGGCCTAGTATTAAAACCATAATATGTGATTTTATACCGGTTTTATTCCGTATTTACAGATCGAGTAATGGCTAACACGTCTCGTGGATGTGAACTCAAGTGTATCGTTGAATCAGTGATGTTAAACTGTGTGCATATCACTTTTTGTCCTACGTCTTATTTATACGTCCCAGCAGATAATACGATCGGGGACCTAATAAGGCGCTGGAATGAAATAGCAATTTTCATTGTTTTACTGCATTTGTTTGGATCGAAATTAAAGCAATAATGTTTTATTTGCATAAAGAATAGATTTCTATTTAAATGTTAATTTTCACTGATCAAATTGTCCCGTTTTAATTTCAAGCCAACCAAATGAGGTAAAACAAAGAAAATTGCTATTTCATTCCAGCACCTACATACCTTACAATGCATTATAGCACGCCGATCATATTACATATATTATTGCACGGAGTATCACACAGCTGGGACGTATATTATAAGATGTACGACGAATAGGGATATGCACACAATTTAAACGTCAATGATGCAATTACACATGAGCTGACATTCACAAAACGTGTTAGCATGCACTCGATCGGTAAACTCTGAATTATACCAGAGATCTCTGGATTTAATATAAAAACTTAAATTTTACTGTAATTAAAGAACTTCAGGCTTAGTCTTTCACATGGTATTTTAGTACACCACTTGGCATTACAATCATGCAAAAAGTAGAAATTTGATTATCTGACAACAATGTAATAAAGAGCAACAATGTCACTGTGTTTTCACATGAAGATTTTATCTGTTTCTTTTCTCTGTTTTTGATCATTTAAAAAAAATTTTCATTCATAATTTTATTCTTCTCCTTTAATTCTTTCAAAGATACCCTGATGGTTTCTTTGGAACCTCAACCATGGGTTCACACATGACCATTGGTCATCTGGAACAAGCCCTCACAGCCGCTGAGAACAAACTCTATGGTGACACTACTACCTCACCTCTGACCTTTGAACTCATGACCCATCCAGGATGCTGCACTTCTCCAGGTCATGGCGGATGTGGCGGTGGACCGGATGATTTCTCTCAGTCTAAGGACAGGGAGTATGAGATGAGTGTACTAAGGAGTTCAGATTGGAAGAAGGTTATTGCCACACATAATATGGATTTGGGTTCTTATAAAGATGTCAAGTAAGATACGATTGATGTACTTTGGCCATATTGTCAGGAAACATGGAGGTGTAGAAAAACCAATTTTGCAAGGGGCTATGGAAGGCAGACGAGGAAGAGGACGTTCACCAACATCTTGGACTAATGACGTAAAGCTGGTTTCTAACCAAGGAATGTTTCCTGACCTTTGTGAATATGTTTTTGGGTGTGTGGAAGGGGGGTCATACAATATTTGAATCCATGATATGATGGGGTCATGAAAAATTGACTCTGTCACTAACATATTATTTGGAACCCTGCTTCCAAGAAAATGGCAGCCCCCTAATTGTCCAAATCTTTGTATTTCTGTAATATCTTGGTTGTGGGGTCAGATATAGTGTGCTTTAAGTAATTGGTCTCAAGAACAGTACTACTCATTGCAAGCAGTGTAGTTTGCTTCGCTATGAACAAAACAAGTGATAATGCCATCACGGTCCATATGTTGTGATGTCAATCAAGTTTAAACAGCATGTGCTGTTGTATTTTTTTCTGTATTGGGGTTTTGTTTGACAAACCTGAATTAATATCAGTAAGTGTATTTTAAGTTTCTGTTCCAACCTTTGAAATCTATATAATTTAGAATTGAGGATTGCTAAAAAGGGTTTTTTATAATATGGTTCCATGCAAAAGTCTAATTCAAATTGCCATACACGGGCATATAGCTATAGAATTGTGGTTGGGTAGAGGTGGATTACATGATTTTGTTTTATTATGTTTATGTATATTATCATGGTAGTGGCTGTAATTATAATGCATAGGAAACATTGTCAAAAACAGTAATAGGAAGTATAAGATCTAACCCAATGCTAATTACAGGGATGTAAGTTTTCTGTATTTTTACAGAATTCAGGTTTTTTTGTAGTCCAGATTTACGCAATTTCTTTTATTTTCAGCCCATTTTGGGGCTTTTTAGCCCAAATTTACGCGCTTTCCTCCCAATTTTCCGTATTTTTCCGTCAGGGTTACTTACATTCCTGTAATTAAAGTACAGATTTTAAATTTCATTTAATGAAGTAAACTACCATTTCTTCCACCCTTTCTGCAAACATGGTCAATACAAACACTTCCAACTCATCAGATGTCACAGGTTCAACCATCTCTAAATTCCAACAACTCATTGATCAAACTCTTATACTTCCATTTACATCTTTACTTAACCCATGCGAAGACAAATCGGTCCACTTTTTCTTATTGAAGTGAAGTAAAAGTAAAGAAATGATATGTTTGTTAGAGAGAGAGAGAGGGAGGGAAAGAGAGAGGACAAGAGAGAGAGAGAGTGAGGTTTTGTAAAAACCTATCAATTAATCATGGTTCACATTGAACCAAATAATGAACTTGGATTATGCAACTCATCATGATACGTGTAATTGCTTTGTCAGGATTTTTATTACAGGATTATGTTTGTTTCAGGAATACATATTATACTATACTAGTAGCTATATATTTTTATTGTAACCAGTTATGGCTTAAATGAGTATTTAAGTTTAACTATGACTGTAATTTAAATATTGAATTTTATGATTCTATGTCCATACATGTTGCATAGTTGCATACCGTATTCCTTGTAATAAACGCCATGGAGGCGTGCAATTGAAAGGGGGGTTTTATAGAAGCAAATTTCAGTGAAAAAAGCTTTAAAATTGTGGCGAAAATCAAAGTATCACTCACTTCCGGTTTGTTTCCGTTCAAATCCAATATGGCGGGTCCACAGAACAGGATATTATTATGACGGTAAATACTACAAAATTACATCTGCAAGTGTTTGGCAATAATTTGGCAATGAACTGGACGGAAGTTTTTTAAGTTAGAACAGGTTTTATCTAGATGCAATTTAAACGATCGTGACGGCCAACACTGACATAAATGATGCAAGTTTTAAGCTTACTCACACAAAATGGCATAAGACATGGGAACCAAGGGAGAACAGTGCCAGTGCATTGATTGGTCACCCCAGGTTAAAGGAGGATTTCGTGATCCTAGCATCCTCTTTTTATGACATTTTTCAGTAGATATCCACGAAAAAAGCTTATTTCCAAAATTTCAGTTGATTCCGATTTTGCATTTGCGAGTTATGCATGATTATGTGTATTACACTGCTCCATAGACAATGTGTTGTAATTTTGTTCTGGTGCACCAGAACAAAATTCAAATTTGGCGATATTTTTGCTAAACAAATTAATCTGCAAGAAATATTTGGTACATAAACATTATGTAGCCAGAGGTATCCAATGGTGTAAAAATCTCAACTTTTTTTTGGAAAAGTGTGGGGATGAGGCTGTGGATCACAAAATGTCCCTTTAAAATAGAAATAAAGAAATAATGAAATTTTTTGCATTTTGGTCACTTTTTCATTGAAAAATTGCAGGGGGCATTTATAAGATGGGGAGTTTATTAGAGACAATGCGGTATACATATTTGTGATATATATATAGCACTGAGAAAATTTAACTTGCAATCAGAAGAGGTACATTGCAAGTTGGAATGATCTGTACCCACCTTAAAGCTAGTATAATGCCCCCAGCATACTTTCCTGCCGCTTGCCGCTGCGGCAAGCGGCAGGGCGTTTCAACCAATGACAAGCCTTGATTGTGTCCGTTTGTCTGCAATGCGCGTGCACCACGCCGCTCAGCGGCAAGCGGCAGGGTAGTATGAAACCAGCTTTAGGCCCAAAAAAGAAGGTTAGTCTCTCAAACATGCATGCATAAGTATGTGCAACAGTAAAGACTCACATATTTGACTGCATATGATTAATTATACCATAGATTTATATCTAAAAGCATATTATGCAAATTTTTTGACAATTAGACAAAAGGCAGACACCATCCTCAAAACATTACAATGGTCTTTCAATAATACATGATTGTACAGCCGCCTAGTAATATAGTTGCTCATCTCCAAAATAATAATATTTTTGTGGATCGAGGGTGTCTGCCTTTGGTCTCTTTAATTTAAACAAGAAATGTCTTTAAAGAGACAACACCATGGATGAAATTCATAAACCCTCATATACAGCCATATGCTAGTAGTGAACCCTGTGGTATTATGTTTGATGTGTACATTGTGTAAGAGTTCAAATAATTACATTGTCATCCATAATAATTTATATTTTGCAATTAGATAAGTCTTTTGTTCATGTTAAGTACCACAGCAGCTGAAGGGAGTATCCCATTATGCTTTGTGGTACCATAATACTAATAGAACTGAATGTGCCATAGAAAATGTATACAAAATCCCTCACTTCAACTTTAAATAACTCGCTTAAATCAGGGAAGCTTAGACTTTTGTTTGCAAAAATATGACCTCTCCATAGCTCTCAATATCTAAGCGGCTCTTGTTAATATATTGTATACATTTGCTATGGAGCAAGCAGATACACTTCAATGCATGATGGGATACTCCCATCAGCTGATGTGGTTAAGTACCTGGGAATAAGTTTTGTCATAGATGTAGGTCAGTGGCGTAGCATGGGTCATCATATGGGGGGGGGGGCACCGGGTTTCATTGGGGGGCATAAGCCATTTTTGGCCATTTTCCTATGGGATTGGGGGCACCCCCCTGCCCCTACAATGTATGATGCTACGCCACTGATGTAGGTGCTATAAAAAACTAAAATCCCCAATAGCACATGGCATCTAGCTTTTTTGCAAAATGTTTGAGAGACAAAACTTTTTTTTTGGCCTAATATGAAATTGGTTAATTTTTTTCAAAACCTGATTTTTTACTATATTTGTAATGTTTACACATGTTCCATCTTGCACCTAAATGGAAACAGCCAAATTTGTCATATGCAATATAATACTCGAATATATAATCTAATCAATATATTTTTATTCCAAATAACACTGAAATCATTGTATTGTATTGAATGATTTTTAATATTGTAGATTTTGTCTGTATTTTAACAAATTCTTAGTATTATATTCTGCAGATTTAGAAGATTTGTACCCAACTCAACCAGTTTTACCAGAATGTCTGTTGATATGGTATATCAGAATACTTCATCATATGAATTATTAGAACTTGATCAGTTCCCTCTGATTATGATGTCCAAACATTGAGCACATTAGCGCAAGAAGAGAGGCATGTAGCGGCAACACCAGGCATGCAGCCTTTTTTCAATTCAATACAATTTTTCTAATAATGATAGGGTAGGTAGGGGCCAGACATTTTTTTCTGATTTTCACATTGAGCCCCTTTCACCCAATGACCCCTTTTTTGTTTTCCTGTCACCAAAAGACCCTTTTTTTCAAAAAATTTTGGGAAAATTTCTCATGATAATCTATTACTATATGACCCTGCTTTTTCATTATTTTTCTTCAAAACTTTGTATCAACTTTTATATTTTGACACAAAATTTTCCCAGTCTCACTGAATGGCCCCTTTTTGGTAAGATATCCCCAGTTTCACAGAAAGACCCCCTTTCTTTGGGCCTTCTCACTGAAAGACCCCCTTTTTCAGTGTCTAGGCTCTCACCGAAAGACCCCTACTTTCGAACTGCTGTCCGCACATCCCCGTCACTTCTAAAGTCGAGTGGGCCCCGCCACACACCTTATACAATTGCCTGTCGATTAAAAAATTCTATGCAATTGACGATTCAAATATTCAATTTAAGGTAATTGAATGCATAATAGTAATAGATTCATCAGCTGAAATCAGCAGACAATTCTCAATTTTTAAAAATCATAATAATAATTAATATACATCTGAAATATCTAAATTAAAAACAAAATTATGTGTCTATTTTTAATGTGATTATTATCATGATTTCATAGTTATTTATTATTATGAATGAAAACTTGTAATAGTATATTCTTGCAAATGGTAAAATGTATCGTATTATATAAAGACAACAATTGTAAGTAAATTTTGCTGTATAATATTTACAATTTTGACATAATTCTACATGTAAAAGTCATGTAATTTTGCCTATTATAGGGAATAATAAAATCAATCATAGTAAAGTGCAAACACTTCATGTGTTAATGTGTTTCCTTCAAGACATTTTCCCCAGAAATAAGGACACAAGCCCATACCAAAAATTTTGGATCTCTTGTCAGGCATTCAGAAAGAACATAAAATGAAGACTTGATTGAGAAGGACAAAAGGGCGCCTGTAGGCCAAAGGCACGCCCGCTCGTGATTGGTCCTCCTGATCCAGCGAATAATAGAAACATCACAAGACCAACCCATTTCAGCAGCAGGGATATTTTTTTGTTTCATTTGACAAGCAAATTAAATTTTCACAAGCATTTTTACTTGGGTAATAAACTTGATTTTGATGCTGCATTCCAATTGCTCAGCTGGTGAGCATGGTTATTTCTTCATTGGCATGTATAAATACTTAAATGTCATCATTATCTTCATTTATTTATTGATTTATTGACTGATTGATTGATTGACCAGTTTATTTATTTTATTTTATTTTATTTTATTTATTTGTTCATTTACTTATTTATTTTCAATTATTAATAAAAGGTTGATGAAGAAGTTTATTGGATACCAAATAACCTACCGTAAAACCTCGTTTACAAGCATTATATAGTGTTTTTGATGAAAGCTTAATTAATACGAAACAAGTGAAACTAGATCTGGCTACAGATCTGGACCTAGCCGGGGCCGGAAATGCCAGTCTTAAAGTTTGACCTTTGACCGCTTAACTTTGACCTTTGGGGTCATAAATATTTTCAACATGTTACCCCTTAATGACCTTTGATCCCGAATCTAAAAATATACTGCAGGCACTGGATAGTAGCAATACATATGTGAAAGCAAAGTCAATTTGCTGTTTACTTTTCGAAATAAACAAAATTCATTTTTGGTTTTTGACCTGAAGTCACCCCTCACATGACATGATCTCAAGAATGGAGAAGATTCAAATTATAACTGGCAGATAATAATAGAACACACCACTAATATATTTTGTAAAGTAAAATATGGTAAATAATGAGTTCTGTTTTGGTAAAATATACCAGATATTGCGATAGGCCTACATAAAAAATACAACAAACAGAATACAAAGAATACAGGAGTATGATTTTCTGTGATGTCTTTGGTACATTTAATCAGTCATTTGTACGGAATTGAAATGTAACAACAACAATAATAATAATAATAATAATATTTGATAATAATAATAAAATAATAATAATAACACTAATAATAATAATAATAATAATAATAATAATAATAATAATAATAATAATATACATTTCTCAGTAACCATGTAGGCGTACTTCACAGTTGAAAATGGGAATTTGCTTTAAATTTTGCCAAAATCAGATGAAAATTTTGGTGAATGTTGACAAGTTAAATTAAAAGTAAAATCACACTTATTTCCCAAAATTTTGAAAATAAAAAATCCGCATTGGGGCCGATTTACAACTCCTACACACGGTACACGCTACAGGAACCAGTCGGCTACGAACTTGTTTGTTTGTTGTTATTGCGGCGGCAATTTTTTTAGCCCCGCCCATAACTTTAAGTTTCGCTGATGACTGTAAACAAGTTCAGTATACACGGTCCCTGAGTATACATGTACGTACATTATACATGTACGGAAATGCGGCGCATACATCGGTACGTATCGCGGCAAAGATCAGAGCAAAATGGTGAATACAATCCAGGAAAAAAACTACGCATGACAGTCGGAAGCGAAAACATGAAAGGAGGGTATCAGGCGGGGTATCCGGCCCGTCTGGACATGCATGCCGTGCGTGTAGAAAACTGAGTGAAAACGTAGAAAACGTTCTACATGTGAATTTAATAATACTGCATAACATTTTCAAAACAAACAGAAACTTACATATTTAAAACAAAAATTTTCAGGTGCAAGCAATTTAGCACACGTTTTCGTAATCTTTTTATCACAATTACATAATTATAGTTATCAGCACGTTATAGAATTGTTTAGGATTATAAAGGTTTTAGTTTTATGTTTGTTGGGAATCTGTAACAAAGTTTGTCATCGTTGCCTGTGAAGGATTATGTTCAAGCACTAATTGTTTATAATCAGGAGCAAAAGAACAAAGAGAATAGGAAGACCGATTGATACCATACACCAAACCCATTTCTGAGAAGTGCACCAATTTCAAAAACACCCTTGTTTGTGACATAAATAGGAAAAAGGAGCGCAGCATTTGATACACAGCTAAATAGAATTTTATATTTCATTCACGTGGGGGAGGTTTTTTTGTTTAAAAACTTCCACGTCCCCTCCTGAGTATCAAATGGTGCGCCCATAACAGCTCATAACTACGGGAGTGGTATACCAAAAACACAGGTGTACATAATTTCCCCAGGTTACTAGACCCTATATGCACAAACGTACCGCGCACATAGCAATACTCTAAATTAACCCTCGCAGATGGTCTGTGAACATGAACATAGTCATCGAAAAATATAACAAAATCAAAACAGCTGATTTTACATAATTATTTTGCTTGTTTTATGACAAAATGTATCGCAAAATATTTACAAGACATGTGCAAAACAATTTTTTCTTGTTTCCCCACTTATTTCAAAACCTTATCAAAGTGTCATAAAATAAAGCATGGCTTTAGAAAAAATTGCAGTTTCACTAAATGAGAGATGGGATTTTCTTTCGTTTGATAAACAAAAATAATAAACAATTTAGCACAATTCACAAGCCTTATTCAGTTTAATGACATTAAAAAGTCCCATGCAATGATCCGAGCGAAATGGAGCTATAGAGAAATTACATTTTCATGTAAAATGTCATATTTTGTCTTGAATACACAGCTGACTCAACCACTTGCAGTCTATGTTAGCACATGTATGCTACTAACAATGGTGTAAATAACTGAATTTTGATCATAATCTTCTGAATGAGCAAATCACTGAATGGGTCTTTAATATCAACCAACAAGTCATTCGATGTAATTATTACATTCAATAGGATCACATGAAATATACAGCTGTATCTTAAAAGATTAGTAACAATATGGCACACAAGTACAGAGTTGGCAAAAAAGATACATTTCCTCATTACATTTAAAAACAAAATAACAACAGACGCTGGACGTGGGCTACAGACACTCGGCTGCGGCCAGAATAGATACTTTTCGTCCCCGGCGCAAATGTCATTCACCATAGTTTATAATTATTTAAAAGGAGAAATAGGCAAATAGCACTCAGGTAAAAAGAATTGCGAAAGTTTATGAAGTAGCATACAAGCTCACCTTTTAGCTTGAGTCTAATTCAGGAAACAAACTTGATATATATTCCAGCATAGGAAATCATTCCCATGGATGCAGTAAAACTTTTTACGAAACAAAATTACTGCAAAAGTCCACACTGTTTGTTCTTGTCTCAGGCTCTGTCCGACATATTCACGCTCAAAAGCACAGGAAATCCATTCAGCAAATTGAAGCACAAAAGTAATTCCAGGTTAGAAAGTCTACTTTCCAGGATAGATCCATCCATAACTGCGCTCGCACTCCATCAGACGCGCAGTTCCGTCTTCTGGATTTTGGTGAGGATATGCATGAGTTAAATATCCGAGTTTGACGGGGCGCTTTCAGCGGCAAGTCCTGGCTCTTGGTCGCCGTAACCTGTTGCCTAACTTAATGGTGGACGGGTCACGGCACATTTATACTATTTAAAAGTTTATAAATTCCAATGGTAAAAATCCTTTTAAATTCATATTTTTTCCTTGCCACGTTCATTGTTGCTATTTAAAGCTATTTTAATAACCAACTTTAGTGCATACATGACCCTTGGTGGATTCAGGCGGATTCCTCCGGCGGTGTTTGCGAAAGATGCTGCAAAGAAAATCATAGAAAAACAAAAATAGAAATAATTTTTTATGACAATAAACATTTCCAATGAATGAATGAAAATCAATGGTCATCCCTGAGTCATCCGAATTAGTTCAACATGTCGAACATGCCCGCGAACATGAACATTCCATGTTTTCAATATCTAGTCACTGAAAGGTGGTCTTAACACTGGTATTATGGAAAATGTTGTGCCTCATAACTGCTAAATTGTTGATCGACAGTATATAAAAGATATACATATTTTAATAGAAAAGACTTGATGAATCCATCTGGCATCTGGGAGGTCAAATTTAGGATATCTAGAGAATCTAGGACCAACTTCAAAAAAAATATTTGGCGAAAACAGGTTTTTTATGATTTTTGAGCAAAATTTAGCATTTCTTGATGACTTTTGTTGGAAATTTCGAAAATTTGGTCAAAACTTTTTATTGACCTTAGAAAGAATCTGGATGTCTTTCAGGTTTCACTGAGGAATTAATCATATCAATCAATTATAACTGTAATTAATCAAATGAAAAAGTGTACTTGGTCATGTTTTTTGAGGTGGGACCCAATTGTGTCACATCTTGCAATTTGTCAAAAATGAACTCCTTTTTTGTATTTCTGATTATATTTCAAAAACTTTTCACCCAAACTAGTAAAAGTATACATTTTTAGAAAGCATATATTGTCATGATTGCAAATCTGTAAAGTTTGAGTGGATATACAGGGTGTACCAAAAAATATACAGGGTGATTCCATTGAAAAATACAGAAAAATTTAATTTCTTTACCACTTCAATATTTCTACATAGTATATTAAATTGGAAAATGAACTTGATATTTGCAATGTACACAGTTAGTCCTTTCATTAAATATATAGTTTGCACTATATTTGTTAAGCCCATTGTGTTATACAGGGTGTGAAAAAAGTTGTATTTTAAATTTTTTAATTTATGTAAAATTTCCCTAAGTGCCATTAAATTTGGAAAATATATTCAATATAGTTTAAAGAATTGCTATAATATCAAATTTAAATATCCAATTCGTATAGGGTGTTCCAAAAATCAATATACAGTGAATAATTAGTAACAAAGGTACATGTACATGTAGGCATATACATGCACAAATAGCCTACATCAATAAACTTTTAACAATAACCAGAGATCAATATGTCATCAGATTAAATCCTTTGACTGTAATAATCTCCTTTGAGAAGATTTATTTTATATTTCAAATATAAAACAATATTGAAATTTATTTCATATGCATGCAAAATTTAAAGCCCATTTTATTGCATGACCCACATTCCACTTCATTAATTAAAAGCTTATTAAATCCTTAATTACTAAGTTTATTAAGATTAACTAGGCAATTATAGTTATAGAAAGTTAAAAAATAAGATTAACATTTTGCAAATGCATTTTCACTTCTACTAGGCAACAAAGTGCATAAATTTTATTAATGAACACCCTTGCAACTTCCCATTGGAATTACACAGAGCTCCTCCGCTTCCGGCTCCTCCACTTCCGGCACCACCCCTGACTAATTAACTTAATTAAGCTGTTGTAATTAATTAATACATTTGTTTAATTATATTTGTTATTAATTCATTAGATTAATAATTTATCTTCAAAATAAGACCAAAACCATTTGTTCATGATGAATTTTAGCAAAAATATAGAAATAATTAGACAAAATGATTTAGCAAAATGTGACAGCACCACCTTTTTTAGGGTCCCAGTTTAAAAAACATGACCACTTACGAAATATTTTTGAAGATCATGCTGGGTTTTAAGTCTTGGTACTGATGTGCTATTAGGAATTTGGTCCTCGAGAGTCTGATTTTCTTGAATGATCTTGAAATCCCAATTTGAAGACTTACTTAGTTGCAGAGCATATTCCGTAAACGTGGAAAGGCTATAAACATAGGGACCTATATTGACCGAATTCTCATCAAGTTTGTCGCCTAGTAGGCCTATAAATTATAGGACCTATATTCATGATAACGCCTTGGTCTGGTTCATATGAAGTTCTATAGGCTTAGCCCATGTCCCATGGACGTGTGTTGGTCTGGAAAACCTTTAAGGAAAAAAAAAAAAAAGGTAAATGTAATATAAAATTTTAACCAATATCAGGATTTGGCCACAAATATAATTAGATATCAGAACAAATCTAAGATTACAGTAGTATCTCTGAAGACACAGGTTATTTTATGAACAGATTCATTTTAGTTTTGGAAATGACCAATGTAATTGTATCTATGATTTTTAATAATCAAAACAACGAAGTATAATGGTCATTGCAGCCTCTATACTGTTCAAGGTTTTAATCAGGGCTGCAGTTGGACTATTCATTGAATATTTAAAGAAAGAGTATTTTGCAAGTTTTAACTCCCGGAATTGGTCTTGGTATGGGTTATAAAGTCATATCAGTCAACATAATAAAAATGTACTTACAACATACGTGTAAATTGGCCATTGTTTTCTTGGTTCGAAACAGAATTTCATCCTCAAATCTCATTCTATAGTATGTTATTGTCAATATTTGTAGCATGTTTGGTCGATGACCTGCCCCGTTGTAATATTCCATAGTCTTGGTGTAGCCTTCTTCTGTCCGATGAGGTAGAAGATCGTACCGTATATAGCATCGTGCGATACCAAAGCTGTCGACTGTGCCATGTCCCCTGGGAGCTGAGGCGATATGTCTGTGGTTGTTATTTACGTGAGATGTGGCCTATACTCCTTCTGCCTTTTCAAGGCTGAAAATCTTGCCAGGTGATGGGGTCTCGTTGCGGCGCGGCGGTGGTGAATGGAAGGGAGGGGGGGGGGGGGAGTGGATTAATTTCCACTACCCTGTTCCTGTTCTTGACATTTCATTGGTAAAGTTTTTGTTCTTCAAATTTCTTTATACGGTAACAATATCAATGTTCGTTATTCGAACACAGTCTTCTAACTCTTCTACACTATTTCGTTTGTTCATTGATCAAAATTTAATTCATATTAATTACACTGTATTCAAAATTCCTTTAAATATCATGCTCCTAATTCTATGTTTCTAATTTAATTCATATATTATTCAAAATTCCTTCAGGTATCATGTTCCTATTTCTATGTTCCTAATTTAATTTCCACTACCTTGTACTTGTTCCTGTTCTTGATATTTCATTGGTAAAGTTTCTGTTCTTCAAGTATCTTTACTGTCATAATATCAATGTTCGTTATTCAAACTCAATCTTCTAACTCTTCTACTGTCCCTAATTTAATTTCTACTACAGTAATAATATCAATGTTAGTTATTCAAACTCAGTTTTCTAACTCTTCCATACCATATCGATTGTTCATTATTCAAAATTCCTTTAAAAATTATGTTCCTATTTCTATGTCCTGAATTTCCACTATCCTGTTCCTGACATTTCATCCATGAAGTGTCTGTTCTTCAGGTTCCTGATGACCAGATTGCTAATACCTAATCGCGATGAATGTTGGATTGTGGTACGAATAATATGTATTAAGTACAGATGCATAATATAATGGGGGACATGGTTTTATGTAGATATGATCAAGAAGGGTGCCACCAGCAGTGGTAGGATCTGTGATAACTTGATGGTATTGGCTTAAGGACTGGAAATCCTTTGCTCTACCTCCCATTAAATTGTGATTGAAGTCGCCAACAAATACTGTATAATCTGTATCCAGTAAATCAGTTTGTGCAGTGATGTTATTCATTTCTGTACAAAATGTGCCCGTACTAGTTCCAACGGGTTTGTATATTACGGTAATTAGCATGTTTGTGTTTCCATGTGTCCTAATTGCAAGTGCATCACATACATTGCTTGGAATGGGCACTACTGTGTAGTTTACACCATTTTGAATGTAAATTGCCACACCTCTGCCTCGAGTAGAATGTATTGCTTCTAAAGAGTAGCCTTCTATTACAAGAGAGTCTAGGCTACTGTCTGTCAACCATGTTTCTGATAAACAAATAACATGTGCTTTCCTAATTTCTGTATTGCTCTTCATGTCTTCGATGTGTCGACGTAAGCTCTGTATATTATGATGAGCAATTATGAAATACTTATTCTGATCGATGGGTAGCATAGGATTGGCATTGGATAGATCACAAGTAGGCATCTCTGCAACATATCGTGCTACATCTGGATTGCAATAGATCCGGGAAAAATCACAGTTGGTTAAATGCATTCCCTCTAAAGTTGTCACTCGACTAAGTGCAACGTATGCCATTGATTCTTTGAAACATTTCATAGAAATCACAGCTTGTTCAGTTGTCAGTCCTTGGACTTTGTGAACAGTAACAGCCCAAGCAAGTTTCAATGGAATCTGTTCTCTTGTGGTAGTGAAGTTTCTTCCTTTCAATTGAAATGTTTCCTTCCGTGGTATTATAGCGACACACGATACATACTCAGGTGGTATAACTTGTGATGATCGAGCCTTCCTTCCAATTTTGTCACTGTCAAACCTGACATAGACAGCCTGTGGCATGTTCTTGGAGTTACCGAATTCAATTCCTATAATGGTACCAGATACTCCATTACAAAGACCATCAGGAACATCAATGTTAGCTATTAGCATAGTTCTAGCACCTACTGCTAACTTCAGATAAGGTACAAGTGATGTGTCGTCTTTTCGACGTGATGTGTCATGTGGTGTTTCGTGGACTTTGATCACTCTGCCACCCTTTTGGTCAACGTCTTCTGCTTTGATAGTAAATGTTTCCGTGTTTAGTGAAGCTAACTTTGTTTCATTGTGACTGTCAACATCCACGTTGAGGTAAAACAAGTGTAACGCGTCAGAAGGTGCTTGACGAATGTGCTCATGAACTATGCGGGAACGTAAGAGTTCCTTGTCTGCTTCTTCTAGTGGTTCGGTTTTTTTCCGCACGCGAAGTCGGTTCAACATTTGGGCAAATATTGCATCATCCCGCTGTCGCATTATTTCAGTTAGTTCAACTTTCTCAAACAGTGAATTCCACAAGTCTTTCAAGGGTTCTTCGTGTGGGAAACACAAAGGTGTGGGTGGGCTTATCGGTGGTAATTGAAAGAAATCTCCTACTGCCAGGATAGAGACATTGCCAAAGTAGGAAGTGTATGATGTTCCTTTGATTTGTTGTAATCGTCCGTGAATGTACGATAGCTGAGTAGCACTAACCATAGATATTTCATCTATAATTACAAGCTGTACGTGTTGATACTTTGTGCGGAGCGTGCTCAGACTTTGTTCTCCAAGAGGTTTGTAATCTTTGGCCATTCTAATACCTGTTTTAAGGCTGTACAGATGGTTTGACCAGAAATGTTATATGCAGCTGTTCCAAGATGTGACATTAATAGCACAGTTACATCATCAGCGGACTCGGTCATTGTTGCAAATTTCTTTTGAGCATAGTAATTGATGCATCTGATCACATGCGATTTTCCAGTTCCTGCACCTCCAGTGAGGAAGATATGAAATGGGTCTATTCTGTGATTTCTGGCTTTTTCATCGCACCATTTAGCAACATGATTAAATAACTGTCGTTGTTTATCATTAAGCTGACGCATCATAGTCTCTGCCTGTTCTTCAGTTATATCTGGATTACGGGTTTCAATAGCACACCTTGGTAAACCTGCATCACGTTGGCCAGGTCTATTTCCTGGTTGAAGTTCAGGAACTTCAATTTCAGCTAAGTCATCATCTGAGTCTTCGATTCTGACATCTTTGAATCTATCATCAATACGTTGCTGCTCAGATTGTGGAGCAATTCCTGCCCAAGCATCTTCCATATTTTCTACTTCTTGAAGTACTTCCCACGCTTCATCTAGTTCATCTGTTTTCGGTTCGAATTCTGACATGTTTTGTTCAACCACGTCTTTAACTCGTAGTCTGTCATTGTTGATAGTTGTGTATCCAGTCATATGGTAACTTTCGTAGGTGGGAAAACTATCTGGCTTGATATTTGGACTCCTATGAGGAAGGTACAAACGTAGCATATTCATATGATACCTCTCACTGTCTTTCTTTTTGATACCCTTGTAACGAATGACAGCTGGCTTTCCTTTACGTTCTTTCATCTTGATGCCATGGGTGTTCAACTGTATTAGTTTATCACGACGATCAGACGCTTCGTCATCATCGGTTTCATCATTTACGTCATCATCTGGGTCTCTATTGATATTGTCCGATTTGGCCGACACTTGATAGTGAGTTGAGTAAAACGTGGCCATGCACATGTTGTTGTATTTTGGCGTACTTGGCCTATCAAGATATTTTTCAATTTGAGTAGTCTGCCATACTTGCTCAGAATTACCTGCATTTGCTTGTAGTTGTGTCAGAGGTAGAGATATCCGTTGTCCGTCTAACGCAGTTTGCAGAAACATTACTTTTCGTGTTCTATTTCGCAAAGGCATACTACAGATAAGGTAGACTGCTCCCATGACACTAACTTCTCTGTTTTGGAGGTAGATACTTCCAAGCTTTCGTAATTGCTGTATGGCATCATTGTTTCCTTGTGCTGCTTCTTTCTGAGCATTTCTGAGCAAGTCACCCATTTCTCTTTCTGATTTAGTAATGTAGGAAACAATATACATAACGCATGCATATGGATCGAGTACATATTGAATATCCATGTTGCCATTCCAGCAGCGAATCAGGTCTGGATTGTAATTGTTGATCCATTGGTCTTCAAGACGCCTTTTTAGGTACATGGTTTGCCGCTTTGAAAGCGTCTCTAGTGCCTGTTCAAATTCGTCTTGTCCAATTCCAGCTAAACAAAGAACGTCATAAAAATCTGCAAAGTCATGATCAGGATTCTGTAAAAGTTCCCAAATGTTGTTCAGCATATTTTTTGCTTTTGTTTCACGATCTAGGGTTTTCTGATGTTCTTCATCATTTTCATCTCTTTCTGCTGTTGGAGTACAAATGAATGTTCTGTCTGATGGCGGTTTTGGAAAATTAAACCGGCATGTTTTCCCGGTTTTTCTGCACGATCTTGTGTGATTTTTACTGTGAACTTGCACACTCGTAACAATTTCATGTAATTCAGGATCAGTTTCTGGTGGAATTTCGCATGATATGTATCTATCAACGAATTCTAGGACCTCATTATCTGGATCTTCACCCATTTGGGGGCATTTTCAACCCACGCAACCATGTGAATATGCGGCCAGCCACGTTGCTGGAATTCTGTCCTGTAGAAGTAGTCTTTGACTTTGCCAATAGGATTAGCTGGTGACATAATCACGTCATTGATAAATGTGTGTAGTCTTTCCTGAAACAGTTTGGCAGCTGCAACTGGATTGGACATGATGATATCGCAATGTTCATCCCATGACATATTCTTATGTTCCTCTGGTGTCATTGGTGGTTTTCCTAACATCTTAAGGATAGAATTGTGTATTTCGATCCATCGTCTATCAGCAGCACTAAATGTCACAAAAAAGTAGGAATTCCTAGTTGACGAATCATTGCAAAGATATCTTTCTTCGATTTTTCCCAGTATGCAGGGGTTCCTCTAAGTTGAGCCAGGAATCGGTAACCTTCGTCTCTTTTAATAAGTTGCTTCACCTGTTCGTGGTCTCGTAACATAGATGCTGTGATTTGTTTTCCATCTGAAGTTTTTGTGCAACCTATTCTGGTAGCAATAGATACATTTGAATGAATTTGATGTACTTCTGTGCAGTAGAGAGCAAAAAATATATATTCCGGGTTCCTGGCAAATCTATTATCAGCTGAAAAGAGCCTGGCATTGAAATATCTAGAAGGCGACAGCTTTTGTTCTCGGCTCTCGTTATACGTATTAGAACCATCTGGAAATTCTACTGGGAAGCACTTCGGTTCCATTTCTAAAACGTGTTCTGGCTTATTGCCTTGTCCTGGAGCCACTGACAAAATAGTGCTATCACTCTTGTCTGCTGCGTACTGTGCAAAATCTACAGCATGTAAGAATGAATACAGCGGTGCTGAGGTGTTTGTAACATCATGTTCATTTTCATTGACTTCATTACTTGGAATGTTATCTTGATCAACAACATTGTCATCTCTGGTCTGATCTTCATTATCAGAATGATCGTCTTCATTGCCATCATGGGAGTGTCGCAAACTTATATCTCCACACTCATCAGTGACATTATCTACATTCATACTATTGTCATCAGCATGATTGACCGATTCATCATTGAGATCGTTGTCAAATTCATGAACATAATCAACATCATCATTATCTTGGATATGATTCACATTGGGGGAGGTATCACTGTCACCTTGTGTACATTCATCTCCTGAATCTGGTATGTCATCTTCATTATCATCGGAGTGGTCACTGTGAATTAACTGGTCATCTAACATGTTGTCAAAAGCTTCAAAGTTAATGTCAATATCTTCGTATTCAGGGTTGTTTTCTTTCAACCAAACAAGTGCTGATCTTATTTTACTTGGATTGACATCTTGGCACATGTGGTGTCCTTTATATTCCAGTTTTCTTTTCAGTTTTACTCTGATCAGACTATGGTCCGTTGGCAGTCTTGGTAAACTTGCGGCAACTGAGTTAACATCAGCTTTTACACACACTATCTGGCCATGAACTCCTTTTTGAGCACCCTTAATTAGAGATATCATCTTCATAAAAGGTATTGCTGGGGCTATTAGGTGCCTTTCTAGCATATTCAAATGCGAAAGTTCGGGAGGCTGTTCTTGTATGTTCAACCCGTTAACTGTTGCTATTGTTGGCATACGTTTAGCTTTCATACTTCCATGACAGGTATTACATATCCATGTTTTGTGGTCATCCCTATCTTCCACTACATTTATATCTTCAATGGACATGCCAGGAGGGAGACTTTTGAGTAGAATCTGTTGGTTGTAGTTTTCTTTTCTGAGTATTTTAACCTGGTGTCTGAAGTTAATTCTTTGACATATTTGACATGCAAATATCAGCTGCATACCTTCTGTGCAAAATGATTTGAATCGTGAAACAACCGTGTCAATATCAGAAGGCTTTCTTGATCTACGTAATTGGTTTTTCTGGATTTTGATACCTTCTTTTGAGGGTCGTTATAAGCATCTTTAGATCTTTCGCGGGCTTGAGTACGTTTACGTCGTCCTTTCTCTGGATTTTGGTATGCTTCATGTGCTTCTTGTTTCTTTCTTTCAGCAATTTCTGGTTTCTGATATACTTCATGTGAACGTACACGTGCTTGTTGTTTCTTTCTTTCAGCTATATCTGGATTCTGATATGCTTCACGTGTTTGTTGTTTCTTTCTTTCAGCTATATCTGGATTCTGATATGCTTCACGTGAATGTACACGTGCTTGTTGTTTCTTTCTTTCAGCTATATCTGGATTCTGATATTCTTCATGTGAATGTGCACGTGCTTGTTGTTTCTTTCTTTCACGTCTTTCTTCTATCGACGCATAATCTTCTCTTGCACGTTTTCGCTTTTTGGCAAGAAGGTCACTTTTCTTTTCTTCGGAAAGCCCTTGGTACCAAGTTTGCCATCTCGAGAGTCTGGGACTTGGCTCACTTATTTCATTTTGAGAGCTTGTGTTTTCCGTGTCCTCTTGATCTGATGAGTCATTTGTCCGTGTTGGAATGAAGGAACACCCTGGGTCACTTTCTGTATGTGTATCTTCATTAGTAGCAATGGGTATAATGTAAAACATTCTTTCAGCCAAATGCAATTTGTTAGCCAAACAACTCAAGTATGTATGCAAATGTTGAAGGTCTTTAAAAAACAATGCAATGGCAGTGCCGTCTGCAATAGGGAAACCAGACTGATCTCGTGAATGAGAATCAAAAAATATAAAACCGCCAGTCTCTGAATTCTTGTAAATGGCCATCATGTAACAATCAACATTGAAAATTACCTTATTTGTAATACTAAATGATGTTTCCAATTCAATAGTAAGCGGGTCGCGTTCAATGTTTGGGTTGTCATCAAGCCTCCCGTACCTTATAGTTTCGTACCGAACTGTGTAAGTGCTATTACCAAGAGCAAAATTAGTTGGCAATTGATCATTCGTCAAAATTCCGTCATTAGCAAGCTCAAAACATGCTTCTAGTTTGGTAGCGGTAGTCTTATATAAGGCATCTCCATGTGTCAACATTTCGTCTATATGAGATGAATTCAATATGCTCTCAACATGCTCGATACTACAGAGCATCGCTAAACTGTTACACGAGCACTGTTTTGCTCTTGATAGTGGGGAAAAACGCTCATCACCTTGATGGAAGTTTCCAAAGACCTTATTTGTTAACCCTGCTTCATGCCTTTCTGAACTTGTATGAAGTTTTTTCTTTGCCTGCTGTTCCGACATCGCACGGGACCTTCTCGATTTGCGTGGCATATTTGTTAGTTAGGCCTATTCAATTTATTCAAATACAATCGTTTTGTCCTAAAGTATAATTGTAATCGCTATACAAATGAATTTCTCGTAGTGAAATAAGCTGTGATATAGTATAGGCTCTACAGCGCTATTAGATATTTAATGGTATTTTCCAGGTAACCAAAATTCGTATATAGTAGGCCTAGGCCTACTGGGCAGTAGGGTGAATATAATATCAAGCACTGATTTTAAGTTATGATGATATTGAGTATAGTGTTCTTTATTCAAGTTCATATGTTCGTTCGTGATCTTTTTATGGACGAGGAATTTTCACAATATGAATAATAAGAAAGTTGACTGAATAACTTACTGCAGTTTTCTTTTAATCAAATGTATATCAGTTCTTATAATATATAAAAGTATATAAGTATGTATAAAGTATAAGTATATATCAAGTTCTTGCACTCAAGTTAGTTATCGTCCTGGCTACGTTTATGTGGCCCCACAGCCTGGGGTAGGCACCTGAAGCTAGGCAACTTCGGTCTCAAACGGAAAGAAAGAAGACAGAGAAAAGAGATGAGAAGAATAAAAGAATGAGATGAGTAAATGATTGATTGAATGAATGATCGGGTAAATGAATGAATGAATGAAGGAAACAAGCAAGAAATTAAGAAATAAGAAAACAAGCAAGTTATTTTCTTATTTCACGTTCACATATACGAGGTTTTTATACGAGCAATCACAAACGTGTCTTGTTCAGAGCAACGCCACAGACACACTGGGAATAATTTTCCCATCGCTATCAAAGCAAGTGCGTGCACTAACCTGTTTTCACTCACCCAAACCACGCCCACATCACTGTACCCACATAGACATTGTATTGTGTACCACGCACCTATGCACGCACACAAACCCTTTGTGTTTCGCCGAATGTACTATGCGTGATGTCGGCTGTAAAATAACACTAAACACTGCATTGTCCCCCGGGCATTGTCCACTACACACACACACACACACATCCCGCACACATCAGATGTCGTGAAATTGGTAAAAGATTTATCTAGCAAAAGAAAACACTGAGAAGAATCATAGCCGCTACTGCTAGTCCGACGAGTAGGACCTTTTATTTCTAAGTTACCAGACTATACACTTTTCACACTATGATCACTATCTCACATGGCGCAAGAAAGACGAATCGCGAAAGTCCAGTGACCGCGCCCCCAAAAATAAAAGGGAGGATAGTGGACTTTTGTGGTTTATCTTTCTTGAGCGATCAGAGTTAGAGTATAGTTGGTAAACTAAGAAAAAAACAGGTCCTACTCGTCGGACTAGCTACTGCTAGAAATGATGAAGTAAATAATACACGTAAATAAGTAAATGATAACTAAACAATATAAAAAGGTCAGGTAAATAAAACTGAATTGTGTGATAGTAGGCTTTCAACGACGGGAGTTCATAACAAAAAAAATGAGGTTCTTCAAAAATCATGGCTACACTACTGAAAAGGTTGCATGTTTTCTGTAATAATTTGACTTTCCTGATACAAATAATAATTCTTCCGCTTGTTTTTGAGATTTTTTATTTAGCCCAGCCCATCATCATCATCATCATCATCATCATCATCATCATCATCATCATCATCATCATCATCATCATCATCATCATACATGTGCTATAGAAGTATAAACAAAAATGTTAGCATTACGACATAAACCAGAATCCAGACATACAATAATTAGACACTATTTTTCAGGGTTTTTTCAATTTAATGACCAGGGACCCCCCCTCCACCCCACACCCCCACACACTAGCTTGGGTGAACCATAAATCTTTAAATCTATGAGCGAACACTTTATATTTATTTTAAAAAAAATGCGTCTTGTCATCCTGTTTTTAATTATTGCATCAAATTTAAATCAAAGTCTGGGCCTATATGAAGCTGCAAACGTTTTGCTCCCTCTCCGATCATACTCAGTGCACGGTTTACCCCAGACGGGTAACGTGATTGCGTGTGGGTTTGATTACTCATGTCTTGACACTGTGAATCTTGTACATAACTCTCTCTCTCTCTCTCTTTTAAGTTTGCCGCGACGTGTACCATGTCTATGCTGTTGTCACAGATTTGGAGTCAAATGACAATAGGGCCATAATTTACTGGTGTCCGATAAAACTACCTTAAAGCTTTAATGTACGATTTACGTCAAATGCTGTTATTCTTTATTCAAAATGTTGAAATAATATTAGTAATAACTGGACAGCAAGGGTTGATGTCCATTTTAAGTTGAAATAACAAGGTAAAGGAAAGAAACCCCACTGGTTATTTTGGCCATTTAACATGCAGTTCTATGGGAGGACATATTATCATAATTTTAAAATATTTTCAACATGTTAAGAATGTTGTAAGAATCATTCCTGTTGAATTTGAGCTTGATTGGACCAATTTTAAAATTTGACCTTTGACCCTTAACCTTGACCTTTGGGGTCATAAATATTTTTAACATGTTTAGCATGCCGTAAGAATCATTCCTGTTGAATTTGAGCTGAAGTGGACCACTTTTAAAATTTAACCTTGACCCCTAAACTTTGACCTTTGGGGTCATTAATATTTTTAACATGTTTAGAATGCCGTAAGGATCATTCCTGTTAAATTTGAGCTCGATTGGACTAATTTTAAAATTTGACCTTTGACCCCTAAACTTTGACCTTTGGGGTCACAAATATTTTTAGTATGTTTCGGATGTAATAGGGATCATTCCTGTGCAAGTGAATAGCGTACTATGTTACATGTGGCAGATATGAATTTTTGAAGATTTTTAGATTTTAACCGGAAATGACCCCTTAATGACCTTTGATCCAAATTCAAAACATCTCACACCATTAATGGTGCATCACTGTCGCATGTAGGGGCTTTATCCGTCTTCCATAGGCTGAGATACAGCTACTTTTCCGTAATTTTAAACATTTTTTTGCAAATTTGACGTTTTGACCTCCTTAATGAACTTTGACCCCAATATAAAAAAAAACATATATACACCACAAAAATGCATTGTTACAGTTAAAATAAAAAAAATCTACTATGCTTAGTTATAGAGATAAAAATTCTTGAAGTTATTTAGCTTAAAACCGGAAATGACGTGTAAATGACCATTGACCAAAAAAATAAATATACCATGCATACATCTGGTAACACTAATGCATACATGAAGTTTTCGTAACTCTGGTCTGTTTACGTTTTGAGATAAAAAAAAATTGAACATCTTTGATGATATTTGGATTTTGACCGGAAGCGACCCTTTGATGACCTTTGAACCCAAAACTGTAGACACCCTAAAGACCCTGATTGGTAGCAATGCATGTGTGCTAATGACAACACTCTGCTATGTAATTTGTAAAAACAGTGATTTTTTGAATATTTTTAGCTTTCAGACCGGAAATGACCCCTTAATGACCTTTGACCCAAATTCTGTGAATAATTTATAGGCACTGGATATAGCCAATGCATATGTGTAAGTGACATCATCGTACTATGTAATTTGTGGCAGAAGAAGCATTTTGAAGATATTTGGTTTTTTACCAGAAATGACCCCTTAATGACCTTTGACCCCAAATTTGTGAATATCCTATAGACACTGGATATAGCCGATGCATATGTGCAAGTGACGTCACTGTAGGATGTAACATGTAGGAGAAGAAGCATTTTGAACGTTGTTGCCAGAAAGAAAGAAGAAACTAGATCTGGCTACAGATCTGGACCTAGCCGGGGCCGGAAATGCCCGTCTTAAAGTTTGACCTTTGACCGGCTATTATGGACATCTCACACCATTAATGGTGCATCACTGTAGCATGTAGGGGCTTTATCCGTCTTCCATAGGCTGAGATACAGCTACTTTTCCGTAATTTTAAACATTTTTTTGCAAATTTGATGTTTTGACCTTCTTAATGACCTTTGACCCCAATATAAAAAAAACCTCATATACACCGAGAAAATGCATTGTTACAGTTTAAATAAAAAAAATCTACTATGCTTAGTTATGGAGATAAAAATTCTTGAAGTTATTTAGCTTCAAACCGGAAATGACGTCTAAATGACCTTTGACCAAAATAATAAAAATACCGTGCATACATCGAGTAACACTAATGCATATATGAAGTTTATAACACTCTGGTCTGGTCACGTTTTAAAATAAAAAAAATGAACATATTTGATGATTTTTGGTTTTGACCGGAAGTGACCCCTTAATGACCTTTGACCCCAAAACTGTAGACACTTTAAAGACCCTGGTTAGTAGCAATGCATGTGTGCTAATGACAACACTCTGCTATGTATTTTGTAAAAACAGTGATTTTTGAATATTTTTAGCTTTCAGACCGGAAATGACCCCTTAATGACCTTTGACCCAAAATCGGAGAATAACTTTTGTGTACCTGTAATAGCTGATGCATATGTGTAAGTGACATCATCGTACTATGTAATTTGTGGCAGAAGAAGCATTTTGAAGATATTTGGTTTTATACCGGAAATGACCCCTTAATGACCTTTGACCCTAAATTTGTGAACATCTTATAGACACTGGATATAGCCGATGCATATGTGCAAGTGACGTCATTGTAGGATGTAACATGTAAGAGAAGAAGCATTTTGAAATTTGTTGCCAGAAGAAGAAAGAAGAAGAAAGATCCGATAGCATCACAAGACCTAGCCGGTGTCCCGGCTAGGTAACTAGATCTGGTTACAGATCTGGACCTAGCCGGAGCCGGAAATGCCAGTCTTAAAGTTTATGGACATCTCACACCATTAATGGTGCATCACTGTAGCATGTAGGGGCTTTATCAGTCTTCCATAGGCTGAGATACAGTTACTTTTCCGTAATTTTAAACATTTATTTGCAAATTTGACGTTTTGACCTCCTTAATGACCTTTGACCCAAATATAAAAAAACCTCATATACACCGAGAAAATGCATTGTTACAATTTAAATTTAAAAAATCTACTATGCTTAGCTATGGAGATAAAAATTCTTAAAGTTATTTAGCTTAAAACCGGAAATGACGTCTAAATGACCTTTGACCAACAAAATAAAAATACCGTACATACATCGGATAACACTAATGCATATATGAAGTTTATGTCACTCTGGTCTGGTTACGTTTCGAGATAAAAAAATGAAAATATTTGATGATTTTGGTTTTTGACCGGAAGCGACCCTTAATGACCTTTGACCCCAAAACTGTAGACACCCCAAAGACCCTGGTTAGTAACAATGCATGTGTGCTAATGACAAGCCTCTGCTATGTAATTTCTAACAACAGTGATTTTTGAATATTTTTAGCTTTCAGACCGGAAATGACCCCTTAATGACCTTTGACCCAAAATCGGAGAATAACTTTTGTGTACCTGTAATAGCCGATGCATATGTGTAAGTGACATCATCGTACTATGTAATTTGTGGCAGAAGAAGCATTTTGAAGATATTTGGTTTTATACCGGAAATGAACCCTTAATGACCTTTGACCCCAAATTTGTGAATATCCTATAGACACTGGATATAGCCGATGCATATGTGCAAGTGACGTCATTGTAGGATGTAACGTGTAGGAGAAGAAGCATTTTGAAATTTGTTGCCAGAAGAAAGAAGACGAAGAAAGATCCGATAGCATCACAAGACCTAGCCGGTGTCCCGGCTAGGTAACTAGATCTGGTTACAGATCTGGACCTAGCCAGGGCCGGAAATGCCAGTCTTAACTTAAAGTTTGACCTTTGACCGGCTATTATGGACATCTCACACCATTAATGGTGCATCACTGTAGCATGTAGGGGCTTTATCCGTCTTCCATAGGCTGAGATATAGCTACTTCTCCGTAATTTTAAACATTTTTTTTGCAAATTTGACGTTTTGACCTCCTTAATGACCTTTGACCCCAATATAAAAAAAAACCTTACATACACCGAGAAAATGCATTGTTACAGTTTAAATTTAAAAATCTACTATGCTTAGTTATGGAGATAAAAATTCTTGAAGTTATTTAGCTTAAAACCGGAAATGACGTCTAAATGACCTTCGACCAAAAAAATAAAAATACAGTGCATACATCGGGTAACACTAATGCATATATGAAGTTTATGTCACTCTGGTCTGGTTACGTTTTGAGATAAAACAAAATGAACATATTTGATGATTTTGGTTTTGACCGGAAGCGACCCTTAATGACCTTTGACCCCAAAACTGTAGACCCCCCACAGACCCTGGTTGGTAGCAATGCATGTGTGCTAATGACAACACTCTGCTATGTAATTTGTAAAAACAGTGATTTTTTAAAATATTTTTAGCTTTCAGACCGGAAATGACCCCCTTCCTGACCTTTGACCCAAAATCGGAGAATAACTTTTGTGTACCTGTAATAGCCGATGCATATGTGTAAGTGACATTATCGTACTATGTAATTTGTGGCAGAAGAAGCATTTTGAAGATATTTGGTTTTATACCGGAAATTACCCCTTAATGACCTTTGACCCCAAATTTGTGAATATCCTATAGACACTGGATATAGCCGATGCATATGTGCAAGTGACGTCATTGTAGGATGTAACATGTAAGAGAAGAAGCATTTTGAAATTTGTTGCCAGAAGAAGAAAGAAAGATCCGATAGCATCACAAGACCTAGCCGGTGTCCCGGCTAGGTAACTAGATCTGGTTACAGATCTGGACCTAGCAGGGCCGGAAATGCCAGTCTTAACTTAACTTAAGTTTGACCTTTGTCCGGCTATTATGGACATCTCACACCATTAATGATGCATCACTGTAGCATGTAGGGGCTTTATCCGTCTTCCATAGGCTGAGATACAGCTACTTTTCTGTAATTTTAAACATTTTTTTGCAAATTTGACGTTTTGACCTCCTTAATGACCTTTGACCCCAATACAAAAAAAAACTCATATACACCGCTAAAATGTATTGTTACAGTTTAAATTTAAAAAATCTACTATGCTTAGTTATGGAGATAAATATTCTTGAAGTTATTTAGCTTAAAACCGGAAATGACGTCTAAATGACCTTTGACCAAAAAAATAAAAATACCGTGCATACATCGGTAACACTAATGCATATATGAAGTTTATATTACTCTGGTCTGGTTACGTTTTGAGATTTAAAAAAATGAACATATTTGATGATTTTTGGTTTTTGACCGGAAGCGACCCTTTAATGACCTTTGACCCCGAAACTGTAGACACCCCAAAGACCCTGGTTAGTAGCAATGCATGTGTGCTAATGACAACACTCTGCTATGTAATTTGTAAAAACAGTGATTTTTTGAATATTTTTAGCTTTCAGACCGGAAATGACCCCTTAATGACCTTTGACCCAAATTCTGTGAATAATTTATAGGCACTGGATATAGCCGATGCATATGTGTAAGTGACATCATCGTACTATGTTATCTGTGGCAGAAGAAGCATTTTGAAGATATTTGGTTTTATACCGGAAATGACCCCTTAATGACCTTTGACCCCAAATTTGTGAATATCGTATAGACACTGGATATAGCCGATGCATATCTGCAAGTGACGTCATTGTAGGATGTAACATGTAGGAGAAGAAGCATTTTAAAATTTGTTGCCAGAAAGAAAGAAAGAAGAGAAGAAAGATCCGATAGCATCACAAGACCTAGCCGGTGTCCCGGCTAGGTAAGAAGAAAGATCCGATAGCATCACAAGACCTAGCCGGTGTCCCTAGGTAACGAGATCTGATTATGTTAAGCCTGCGACCATGCGAGGATGCACAGCCAGCAGTGACAAATGAGTTATGACTCCGAATCTGTGAGAACCGGAATTGATCCCTTAATTACCATTGACCCCGCATTAATATTACATAGTGCTTAGGATGTTATAAGGAATCTTCCTGCTGACTTTTCAGCTTTATCGGAACTTATACATGGATTATGATTTTTTAAATTTATGATTGACCTTTTGACCCCTTTAATGACCTTTGACCTCAATGAAAATAAAACCTTATATACAACGACAAAATGCATTGTTCCACTTTTAATTAAAAAATTCTACTATGTTTAGTTGTTGAGATAAAAATTCTTGAAGTTATTTAGCTAAAACAGGAAGTTACCCCTTAATGACCTTTGACCCCCAAAATAAAAAATACCATGCATACACCATGTAACACTAATTCATGTATGATGGGTATATTACTCTGGTTTGTTTACATTTTGAGATAAAAAAAATTTAAACTTTTTTGATAATTTTGGTTTTTGACCGGAAGTAACCCCTTAATGACCTTTGACCCCAAAACTGTAGGCATCCTAAAGACCCTAGATAATAGCAATGCATGTGTGCTAATGGCGAGTCTCTGCTATGTAATTTGTAAAGACAGTGATTTTTTGAATATTTTTTACAAATTTTTCAGACTTTTACCGGAAGTGACCCTTAATGACCTTTGATTCCAATTTTGTGGTATAACTTTTAGACACTGGCTATAGATGATGCATGTGTGTAAGTGACGTCACGGTGCTATGTAATATGTGGGAGGAGTAGCATTTTTAGTGAAAATCAAGTTTTGGCCATTGACCGGAAGTGGATGACATTTGACCGGAAGTTGATCATGTGACATCTGTGGCACCACCAAACGGTTATACTGACCAAGTATGGTCAACATGCCTGAAAGCATGTGGCTACGATGGCTGATCATAGTGTTGACAGAAGAAGAAGAAGAAACTAGATATACGATCGGTTGCGGTCACCTGCGACCGCGAGCACAGCCACCAGGCGGTTTTGTTGATAACCGGAAGTGATCCCTTCATTACCTTTGACCCCGCAAAAATATTACATAGTGCTTAGGATGTCATAAGGAATATTCCTGGTGAATTTCAGCTTAATCGGAACTTATACATGGATTTTGATTTTTTTTTAAATTTATGATTGACCTTTTGACCCCCTTAATGACCTATGACCTCAATGAAAAAAACACCTTATGTACAACGACAAAATGTATTGTTCCAGTTTTAATTAAAAAATTCTACCATGTTTAGTTGTCGAGATAAAAATTCTTAAAATTATTTAGCTAAAAACAGGAAGTGAACCCTTAATGACCTTTGACCCCCAAAATAAAAATACCATGCATACATCAGGTAACACTGATTCATATATGATGATTATATTACTCTGGTCTGTTTACATTTGGAGATAAAAAATTTTTAAACTTTTTTGATAATTTTGGTTTTTGACCGGAAGTAACCCCTTAATGACCTTTGGCCCCAAAACTGTAGGCATCCTAAAGACCCTAGCTAGTAGCAATGCATGTGTGCTAATGGCGACTCTCTGCTATGTAATTTGTAAAGACAGTGATTTTTTGAATATTTTTTACAAATTTGTCAGACTTTTACCGGAAGTGACCCCTTAATGACCTTTGATCCCAATTCTGTGGTATAACTTTTAGACACTGGATATAGATAATGCATGTGTGTAAGTGACGTCAACGTGCTATGTAATATGTGGAAGAAGAAGCATTTTTAGTGAAAATCACGTTTTTGGTCATTGACCGGAAGTGGATGATCTTTGACCGGAAATTGATCATGTGACATTTGTAGCAAGTGCCAGTGATGAGTGTGTCTAAGTTCGGTTGAAATCCATGAAAGTATGTCGGAGCTAGAGCAATTTGTAAATTTCAAGAGGGGGGGTCTGCAAAATGTTGACAGAAGAAGAACTAGATCTGGTTGCGGTCGCCTGCGACCGCGAGCATGCACAACCGCCAGGTATTTTAGAAGGTATTTTGTTTAACACCGGAAGTGACCCCTCATAACCTTTGACCCTAAATAAAAATCAATAATGTAAACGAGATCTGATTGCGTTCGCCTGCGACCGCGAGGATGCACAGCCAGCAGTGACAAATGAGTTATGACTCCGAATCTGTGAGAACCGGAAGTGATCCCTTAATTACCTTTGACCCCGCAAAAATATTACATAGTGCTTAGGATGTCATAAGGAATATTCCTGGTGAATTTTCAGCTTTATCGGAACTTATACATGGATTATGATTTTTTTTTTTTATGATTGACCTTTTGACCCCTTTAATGACCTTTGACCTCAATGAAAATAAAACCTTATATACAACGACAAAATGCATTGTTCCACTTTTAATTAAAAAATTCTACTATGTTTAGTTGTTGAGATAAAAATTCTTGAAGTTATTTAGCTAAAACAGGGAGTTACCCCTTAATGACCTTTGACCCCCAAAATAAAAAATACCATGCATACACCATGTAACACTAATTCATGTATGATGGGTATATTACTCTGGTTTGTTTACATTTTGAGATAAAAAAACTTTAAACTTTTTAATAATTTTGGTTTTTGACCGGAAGTAACCCCTTAATGACCTTTGACCCCAAAACTGTAGGCATCCTAAAGACCCTAGATAATAGCGATGCACGTGTGCTAATGGCGACTCTCTGCTATGTAATTTGTAAAGACAGTGATGTGTTGCATATTTTTACAAATTTTTCAGACTTTTACCGGAAGTGACCCCTTAATGACCTTTGATTCCAATTTTGTGGTATAACTTTTAGACACTGGCTATAGATGATGCATGTGTGTAAGTGACGTCACGGTGCTATGTAATATGTGGGAGGAGTAGCATTTTAGTGAAAATCCAAGTTTTGGCCATTGACCGGAAGTGGATGACATTTGACCGGAAGTTGATCATGTGACATCTGTGGCACCACCAAACAGTTATACTGACCAAGTATGGTCAACATGCCTGAAAGCATGTGGCTACGATGGCTGATCATAGTGTTGACAGAAGAAGAAGAAAGAACTAGATCTGGTTGCGGTCGCCTGCGACCGCGAGCATCCACAACCGCCAGGTATCTTAGAAGGTATTTTGTTTAACACCCGAAGTGACCCCTCATAACCTTTGACCCTAAATAAAAATCAATAATGTAAACGAGATCTGATTGCGTTCGCCTGCGACCGCGAGGATGCACAGCCAGCAGTGACAAATGAGTTATGACTCCGAATCTGTGAGAACCGGAAGTGATCCCTTAATTACCTTTGACCCCGCAAAAATATTACATAGTGCTTAGGATGTCATAAGGAATATTCCTGGTGAATTTTCAGCTTTATCGGAACTTATACATGGATTATGATTTTTTAAATTTATGATTGACCTTTTGACCCCTTTAATGACCTTTGACCTCAATGAAAATAAAACCTTATATACAACGACAAAATGCATTGTTCCACTTTTAATTAAAAAATTCTACTATGTTTAGTTGTTGAGATAAAAATTCTTGAAGTTATTTAGCTAAAACAGGAAGTTACCCCTTAATGACCTTTGACCCCCAAAATAAAAAATACCATGCATACACCATGTAACACTAATTCATGTATGATGGGTATATTACTCTGGTTTGTTTACATTTTGAGATAAAAAAAAATTAAACTTTTTTGATAATTTTGGTTTTTGACCGGAAGTAACCCCTTAATGACCTTTGACCCCAAAACTGTAGGCATCCTAAAGACCCTAGATAATAGCGATGCATGTGTGCTAATGGCGACTCTCTGCTATGTAATTTGTAAAGACAGTGATTTTTTGAATATTTTTTACAAATTTTTCAGACTTTTACCGGAAGTGACCCCTTAATGACCTTTGATTCCAATTTTGTGGTATAACTTTTAGACACTGGCTATAGATGATGCATGTGTGTAAGTGACGTCACGGTGCTATGTAATATGTGGGAGGAGTAGCATTTTTAGTGAAAATCCAAGTTTTGGCCATTGACCGGAAGTGGATGACATTTGACCGGAAGTTGATCATGTGACATCTGTGGCACCACCAAACGGTTATACTGACCAAGTATGGTCAACATGCCTGAAAGCATGTGGCTACGATGGCTGATCATAGTGTTGACAGAAGAAGAAGAAAGAAAGAACTAGATCTGGTTACAGATCTGGACCTAGCCGGGGCCGGAAATGCCAGTCTTAACTTAAAGTTTGACATTTGTCCGGCTATTATGGACATCTCACACCATTAATGGTGCATCACTGTAGCATTTAGGGGATTTATCCGTCTTCCATAGGCTGAGATACAGCTACTTTTCCGTAATTTTAAACATTTTTTTGCAAATTTGACGTTTTGACCTCCTTAATGACCTTTGACCCCAATACAAAAAAAACCTTATATACACCGCTAAAATGCATTGTTACAGTTCAAATTTAAAAAATATGCTATGCTTAATTATGGAGATAAAAATTCTTGAAGTTATTTAGCTTAAAACCGGAAATGACGTCTAAATGACCTTTGACACCTTTGACCAAAAAAATAAAAATACCGTACATACATCGGGTAACACTAATGCATATATGAAGTTTATGTCACTCTGGTCTGGTTACGTTTTGAGATTTAAAAAAATGAACATATTTGATGAATTTTGGTTTTTTACAGGAAGCGACCTCTTAATGACCTTTGACCCCGAAACTGTAGACACCCCAAAGACCCTGTTTGCTAGCAATGCGTGTGTGCTAATGACAACACTCTGCTATGTAATTTGTAAAAACAGTGATTTTTTGAATATTTTTAGCTTTCAGACCGGAAATGACCCCATTAATGACCTTTGACCCAAATTCTGTGAATAATTTATAGGCACTGGATATAGCCGATGCATATGTGTAAGTGACATCATCGTACTATGTTATCTGTGGCAGAAGAAGCATTTTGAAGATATTTGGTTTTATACCGGAAATGACCCCTTAATGACCTTTGACCCCAAATTTGTGAATATCCTATAGACACTGGATATAGCCGATGCATATGTGCAAGTGACGTCATTGTAGGATGTAACATGTAGGAGAAGAAGCATTTTGAAATTTGTTGCCAGAAAGAAGAAAGAAAGAAGAAAGATCCGATAGCATCACAAGACCTAGCCGGTGTCCCGGCTAGGTAAGAACGCGGTAAAAAGAATGCACATCGCCGATGGCGGATGTGCAAAGAAGAAGAACTAGATATAACTGCGGTCGCCTGCGACCGCGAGCATGCACAACCGCCAGGTATTTTAGAAGGTATTTTGTTTAACACCGGAAGTGACCCCTCATAACCTTTGACCCTAAATAAAATCAATAATGTAAACGAGATCTGATTGCGTTCGCCTGCGACCGCGAGGATGCACAGCCAGCAGTGACAAATGAGTTATGACTCCGAATCTGTGAGAACCGGAAGTGATCCCTTAATTACCTTTGACCCCGCAAAAATATTACATAGTGCTTAGGATGTCATAAGGAATATTCCTGGTGAATTTTCAGCTTTATCGGAACTTATACATGGATTATGATTTTTTTAAATTTATGATTGACCTTTTGACCCTTTTAATGACCTTTGACCTCAATGAAAATAAAACCTTATATACAACGACAAAATGCATTGTTCCACTTTTAATTAAAAAATTCTACTATGTTTAGTTGTTGAGATAAAAATTCTTGAAGTTATTTAGCTAAAACAGTAAGTTACCCCTTAATGACCTTTGACCCCCAAAATAAAAAATACCATGCATACACCATGTAACACTAATTCATGTATGATGGGTATATTACTCTGGTTTGTTTACATTTTGAGATAAAAAAATTTAAACTTTTTGATAATTTTGGTTTTTGACCGGAAGTAACCCCTTAATGACCTTTGACTCCAAAACTGTAGGCATCCTAAAGACCCTAGATAATAGCGATGCATGTGTGCTAATGGCGACTCTCTGCTATGTAATTTGTAAAGACAGTGATTTTTGAATATTTTTTACAAATTTTTCAGACTTTTACCGGAAGTGACCCCTTAATGACCTTTGATTCCAATTTTGTGGTATAACTTTTAGACACTGGCTATAGATGATGCATGTGTGTAAGTGACGTCACGGTGCTATGTAATATGTGGGAGGAGTAGCATTTTTAGTGAAAATCCAAGTTTTGGCCATTGACCGGAAGTGGATGACATTTGACCGGAAGTTGATCATGTGACATCTGTGGCACCACCAAACGGTTATACTGACCAAGTATGGTCAACATGCCTGAAAGCATGTGGCTACGATGGCTGATCATAGTGTTGACAGAAGAAGAAGAAAGAAAGAAAGAAAGAACTAGATCTGGTTACAGATCTGGACCTAGCCGGAGCCGAAAATGCCAGTCTTAAAGTTTATGGACACCATTAATGGTGCATCACTGTTGCATGTAGGGGCTTTATCCGTCTTCCATAGGCTGAGATATAGCTACTTTTCCGCAATTTTAAACATTTTTTTGCAAATTTGACGTTTTGACCTCCTTAATGACCTTAGACCCCAATACAAAAAAACCCACATGTACACCACGGAAATGCATTGTTACAGTTTAAATTTAAAAAATCTACTATGCTTAGTTATGGAGATAAAAATTCTTGAAGTTATTTAGCTTAAAACCGGAAATGACGTCTAAATGACCTTTGACCCAAAAAATTAAAATACCGTGCACACATCGGGTAACACTAATGCATATATGAAGTTTATGCAACTCTGGTCTGGTTACGTTTTGAAAAAAAAAAAAAATGAACATATTTGATGATTTTTGGTTTTTGACCGGAAGCGACCCTTAATGACCTTTGACCCCAAAACTGTAGACACCCCAAAGACCCTAGTTGGTAGCAATGCATGTGTGCTAATGACAACACTCTGCTATGTAATTTGTAAAAACAGTGATTTTTTGAATATTTTTAGTTTTCAGACCGGAAATGACCCCCTTATTGACCCTTGCCCCACATTCTGTGAATAATTTATAAGCACTGGATATAGCCGATACATATGTGTAAGTGACGTCATTGTAGGATGTAACATGTAGGAGAAGAAGCATTTTGAAGATATTTGGTTTTATATCGGAAATGACCCCTTAATGACCTTTGACCCCAAATTTGTGAATATCCTATAGACACTGGATATAGCCGATGCATATGTGCAAGTGACGTCATTGTAGGATGTAACATGTAGGAGAAGAAGCATTTTGAAATTTGTTGCCAGAAGAAAGAAAGAAAGAAAGAAGAACTAGATCTGGTTACAGATCTGGACCTAGCCAGGGGCCGGAAATGCCAGTCTTAACTTAAAGTTTGACCTTTGACCGGCTATTATGGACATCTCACCCCATTAATGGTGCATCACTGTAGCATGTAGGGGCTTTATCCGTCTTCCATAGGCTAAGATACAGCTACTTTTCCGTAATTTTAAACTTTTTTTTGTGCAAATTTGACGTTTTGACCTCCTTAATGACCTTTGACCCCAATATAAAAAAACCTCATATACAACGAGAAAATGCATTGTTACAGTTTAAATTAAAAAATCTACTATGCTTAGTTATGGAGATAAAAATTCTTGAAGTTATTTACCTTAAAACCGGAAATGACGTCTAAATGACCTTTGACCCAAAAAATAAAAATACCGTGCATACATCGGGTATCACTAATACATATATGAAATTTATGTCACTCTGGTTACGTTTTGAGATATAAAAAAATGAACATATTTGATGATATTTGGTTTTTGACCAGAAGCGACCCCTTTATGACCTTTGACCCCAAAACTGTAGACACCCCAAAGACCCTGGTTGGTAGCAATGCATGTGTGCTAATGACAACACTCTGCTATGTAATTTGTAAAGACAGTGATTTTATTAATATTTTTAGCTTTCAGACCGAAATGACCCCTTAATGACATTTGACCCAAATTCTGTGAATAATTTATAGGCACTGGATATAGCCGATGCATATGTGCAAGTGACGTCATTGTATGATGTAACATGTAGAAGAAGAAGCATTTTGAAGATATTTGGTTTTATACCGGAAATGACCCCTTAATGACCTTTGACCCCAAATTTGTGAATATCCTATAGACACTGGATATAGCCGATGCATATGTGCAAGTGACGTCATTGTAGGATGTAACATGTAAGAGAAGAAGCATTTTGAAATTTGTTGCCAGAAGAAAGAAGCAGAAGAAGAAAGAAGAAAGATCCGATAGCATCACAAGACCTAGCCGGTGTCCCGGCTAGGTAAGAACTAGATCTGGTTACAGATCTGGACCTAGCCGGAGCCGGAAATGCCAGTCTTAAAGTTTATGGACATCTCATACCATTAATGGTGCATCACTGTAGCATGTAGGGGCTTTATCCGTCTTCCATAGGCTGAGATATAGCTACTTTTCCGTAGTTTTAAACATTTTTTTGCAAAATTGACGTTTTGACCTCCTTACTGACCTTTGACCCCAATACAAAAAAAACCTCATATACACCACGAAAATGCATTGTTACAGTTTAAATACAAAAAATCTACTATGCTTAGTTATGGAGATAAAAATTCTTGAAGTTATTTAGCTTAAAACCGGAAATGACGTCTAAATGACCTTTGACCAAAAAAAAAAATAACATGCACACATCGGGTAACACTAATGCATATATAAAGTTTATGCAACTCTGGTCTGGTTACGTTTTGAGATTAAAAAAAAATGAACATATTTGATGATTTTGGTTTTGACCGGAAGCGACCCTTAATGACCTTTGACCCCAAAACTGTAGACACCCCAAAGACCCTGGTTAGTAGCAATGCATGTGTGTTAATGACAACACTCTGCTATGTAATTTGTAAAAACAGTGATTTTTTGAATATTTTTAGCTTTCAGACCGGAAATGACCCCTTAATGACCTTTGACCCAAATTCTGTGAATAATTTATAGGCACTGGATATAGGCAATGCATATGTGCAAGTGACGTTATTGTAGGATGTAACACGTAGGAGAAGAAGCATTTTGAAGATATTTGGTTTTATACCGGAAATGACCCCTTAAAGACCTTTGACCCCAAATTTGTGAATATCCTATAGACATTGGATATAGCCGATGCATATGTGCAAGTGACGTCATTGTAGGATGTAACATGTAGGAGAAGAAGCATTTTGAAATTTGTTGCCAGAAGAAGAAAGAAGAAGAAAGATCCGATAGCATCACAAGACCTAGCCGGTGTCCCGGCTAGGTAACTAGATCTGGTTACAGATCTGGACCTAGCCGGAGCCGGAAATGCCAGTCTTAAAGTTGATGGACATCTCACACCATTAATGGTGCATCACTGTAGCATGTAGGGGCTTTATCCGTCTTCCATAAACTGAGATACAGCTACTTTTCCGTAATTTTAAACATTTTTTTGCAAATTTGACGTTTTGACCTCCTTAATGACCTTTGACCCCAATATAAAAAAAACCCCTCATATACACTACGAAAATGCATTGTTACAGTTTAAATAAAAAAAATCTACTATGCTTAGTTATGGAGATAAAAAAATTTGAAATTATTTAGCTTAAAACCAGAAATGACGTCTAAATGACCTTTGACCCAAAAAATAAAAATACCGTGCATACATCGGGTAACACTAATACATATATGAAGTTTATTGCACTCTGGTCTGGTTACGTTTTGAGATCAAACAAAATTAACATATTTGATAATTTTTGGTTTTTGACCGGAAGCGACCCCTTAATGACCTTTGACCCCGAAACTGTAGACACACCAAAGACCCTGGTTGGTAGCAATGCATGTGTGCTAATGACAACACTCTGCTATGTAATTTGTAAAAACAGTGATTTTTTGAATATTTTTAGCTTTCAGACCGGAAATGACCCCCTTAATGACCTTTGACCCATATTCTGTGAGTAATTTTAAGGCACTGGATATAGCCAATGCATATGTGTAAGTGACATCATCGTACTATGTAATTTGTGGCAGAAGAAGCATTTTGAAGATATTTGGTTTTAAACCGGAAATGACCCCTTAATGACCTTTGACCCCAAATTTGTGAATATCCTATAGACACTGGATATAGCCGATGCATATGTGCAAGTGACGTCATTGTAGGATGTAACATGTAGGAGAAGAAGCATTTTGAAATTTGTTGCCAGAAAGAAGAAAGAAGAAGAAAGATCCGATAGCATCACAAGACCTAGCCGGTGTCCCGGCTAGGTAAAGATCCGATAGCATCACAAGACCTAGCCGGTGTCCCGGCTAGGTAAGAACTAGATATGGTTGCGGCCGCCTGCGACCGCGAGCATGCACAACCGCCAGGTATTTTAGGGGGGGGGGCTGATGCAAAATAAAAAATGACCCCTTAATCTGTGAGAACCGGAAGTGATCCTTTAATTACCTTTGACCCCGCAAAAATATAACATAGTGCTTAGGATGTCATAAGGAATATTCCTGGTGAATTTCAGCTTAATCGGAACTTATACGTGGATTTTGATTTAAAAAAATATGTAATTGACCTTTTGACCCCGTGAATGACCTTTGACTTCAATGAAAAAAAAAACCTTATGTACACCGACAAAATGCATTGTTCCAATTTTAATTAAAAAATTCTACTATGTTTAGTTGTCGAGATAAAAATTCTTAAAGTTATTTAGCTAAAAACAGGAAGTGACCCCTTAATGACCTTTGACCCCCAAAATAAAAATACCATGCATACATCAAGTAACACTGATTCATGTATGATGATTATATTACTCTGGTCTGTTTACATTTTGAGATAAAAATTTTTAAACATTTTTGATAATTTTGGTTTTTGACCGGAAGTAACCCTTTAATGACCTTTGACCCCAAAACTGTGGACATCCTAAAGACCCTGGCTAGTAGCGATGCATGTGTGCTAATGGCGACTCTCTGCTATGTAATTTGTAAAGACAGTGATTTTTTGAATATTTTTACAAATTTTTCAGACTTTTACCGGAAGTGACCCCTTAATGACCTTTGATTCCAATTTTGTGGTATAACTTTTAGACACTGGCTATAGATGATGCATGTGTGTAAGTGACGTCATTGTGCTATGTAATATGTGGGAGGAGTAGCATTTTTAGTGAAAATCCAAGTTTTGGCCATTGACCGGAAGTGGATGACATTTGACCGGAAGTTGATCATGTGACATCTGTGGCACCACCAAACGGTTATACTGACCAAGTATGGTCAACATGCCTGAAAGCATGTGGCTACGATGGCTGATCATAGTGTTGACAGAAGAAGAAGAAGAACTAGATCTGGTTGCGGTCGCCTGCGACCGCGAGCATGCACAACCGCCAGGTATTTTAGAAGGTATTTTCTTTAACACCGGAAGTGACCCCTCATAACCTTTGACCCTAAATAAAAATCAATAATGTAAACGAGATCTGATTGCGTTCGCCTGCGACCGCGAGGATGCACAGCCAGCAGTGACAAATGAGTTATGACTCCGAATCTGTGAGAACCGGAAGTGATCCCTTAAATTACCTTTGACCCCGCAAAAATATTACATAGTGCTTAGGATGTCATAAGGAATATTCCTGGTGAATTTTCAGCTTTATCGGAACTTATACATGGATTATGATTTTTTTAAATTTATGATTGACCTTTTGACCCCTTTAGTGACCTTTGACCTCAATGAAAATAAAACCATATATACAACGACAAAATGCATTGTTCCACTTTTAATTAAAAAATTCTACTATGTTTAGTTGTTGAGATAAAAATTCTTGAAGTAATTTAGCTAAAACAGGAAGTTACCCCTTAATGACCTTTGACCCCCAAAATAAAAAATACCATGCATACACCATGTAACACTAATTCATGTATGATGGGTATATTACTCTGGTTTGTTTATATTTTGAGATAAAAAAAATTTAAACTTTTTTGATAATTTTGGTTTTTGACCGGAAGTAACCTCTTAATGACCTTTGACCCCAAAACTGTAGGCATCCTAAAGACCCTAGATAATAGCGATGCATGTGTGCTAATGGCGACTCTCTGCTATGTAATTTGTAAAGACAGTGATTTTTTGAATATTTTTACAAATTTTTCAGACTTTTACCGGAAGTGACCCCTTAATGACCTTTGATTCCAATTTTGTGGTATAACTTTTAGACATTGGCTATAGATGATGCATGTGTGTAAGTGACGTCACGGTGCTATGTAATATGTGGGAGGAGTAGCATTTTTAGTGAAAATCCAAGTTTTGGCCATTGACCGGAAGTGGATGACATTTGACCGGAAGTTGATCATGTGACATCTGTGGCACCACCAAACGGTTATACTGACCAAGTATGGTCAACATGCCTGAAAGCATGTGGCTACGATGGCTGATCATAGTGTTGACAGAAGAAGAAGAAAGAAAGAAAGAAAGAAAAATAAAAATACCGTGCATACATTGGGTAACACTAATGCATATATGAAGTTTATGTCACTCTGGTCTGTTTACATTTTGAGATAAAATTTTTTTGATCATTTTTGATAATTTTGGTTTTTGACCGGAAGTAACCCCTTAATGACCTTTGACCCCAGAACTGTAGGCATCCTAAAGACCCTGGCTAGTAGCGATGCATGTGTGCTAATGGCGACTCTCTGCTATATAATTTGTAAAGACAGTGATTTTTTGAATATTTTTTACACATTTTTCAGACTTTTACCGGAAATGACCCCTTAATGACCTTTGACCTCGATTTTTTAAAATAAGTTTTAAGCACTGCCACATGTTGATTCATATGCATGAGTCACATGATCATTGCATGTAATTTGTGGAAAGAGAAGCATTTTTTTTTTTTTTTACATTTTTGACCATAAGGTCAAGGTCAAAGGTCACAGTCAGGTTAAAGTCAAATGTAAGGTTTGGCCTAGTCCAGTGGTCATTTGGCTCAAGTATGGTTGAAATCTGTCAAAGCATAAGAGAGCTAGGGCGAAACGTGGCAAGTCACGCAAAATGTCACGCTTTGTTGCCAGAAGAAGAAAGAACTAGAGTCAACAGACGCTGAATACAAGCCGCAATTTGACCCCTATAACTTGACCCCTGGGTTACGGATGGGGTCAACTGCTCTTGCATTGTGCTTAGGATGTCATAAGAAATATTCCTGGTCAATTTCAGCTTAATCGGAACTTATACATGGATTTTGATTTTTTAAATTTTGATTGACCTTTTGACCCCCTTAATGACCTTTGACCTCAATGAAAAAAAAAACCTTATGTACACCGACAAAATGTATTGTTCCAATTTTAAATAAAAAATTCTAACATGTTTAGTTCTCGAGATAAAAATTCTTGAAGTTATTCAGCTAAAAACAGGAAGTGACCCCTTAATGACCTTTTGACCCCAAAATAAAAAATACCATGCATACATCAGGGAACACTTATTCATGTATGTTGGTTATATTATTCTGGTCTGTTTACATTTTGAGATAAAATTTTTTTAAAAATTTTTGATAATTTTGGTTTTTGACCGGAAGTAACCCCTTAATGACCTTTGACCCCAAAACTGTAGGCATCCTAAGGACCCTAGCTAGTAGTGATGCATGTGTGCTAATGGCGACTTTCTGCTATGTAATTTGTAAAGACAGTGATTTTTTGAATATTTTTTAGACTTTGGCCGGAAATGACCCCTTAATGACATTTGACCCCTTATCTGAGCACACCCTATAGACACCGACTAAAGTCGAGTCACATGGTGTAACCATGTTCTCATCGCATGAAATTTGTGGAAGGAGTAGCATTTTTTGTGAAATCACACTTTTGACCATTATAGCTAGGTCAAAGGTCACAGCAAGGTCAAAGTCAAATAGAAGGTTTGGCCTAGTCCAGTGGTCATTTGGCTCAAGTATGGTTGAAATCTGTCGAAGCATAAGAGAGCTAGGGCGAAACGTGGCAATTCACGCAAAATGTCACGAGGTTGCCAGAAGAAGAAGAAACTAGATCTGGTTACAGATCTGGACCTAGCTGGGGCCGGAAATGCCAGTCTTAACTTAAAGTTTGACCTTTGACCGGCTATTATGGACATCTCACACCATTAATGGTGCATCACTGTAGCATGTAGGGGCTTTATCCGTCTTCCATAGGCTGAGATACAGCTACTTTTCCGTACTTTTAAACATTTTTTTGCAAATTTGACGTTTTGACCTCCTTAATGACCTTTGACCCCAATATAAAAAAAAAACCTCATATACACCGAGAAAATGCATTGTTACAGTTTAAATTAAAAAAATCTACTATGCTTAGTTATGGAGATAAAAATTCTTGAAGTTATTTAGCTTCAAACAGGAAATGACGTCTAAATGACCTTTGACCAAAATAATAAAAATACCGTGCATACATCGAGTAACACTAATGCATATATGAAGTTTATGTCACTCTGGTCTGGTTACGTTTTGAGATAAAAAAGAATGAACATATTTGATGATTTTTGGTTTTTGACCGGAAGCGACCCCTTAATGACCTTTGACCCCAAAACTGTAGACACCCCAAAGACCCTGGGTAGTAGCAATGTATGTGTGCTAATGACGACACTCTGCTATGTCATTTGTAAAAACAGTGATTTTTTGAATATTTTTAGCTTTCAGACCGGAAATGACCCTTTTAATGACCTTTGACCCCTTATCTGTGAACACCCTATAGACACCGATCAAAGTCAAGTCACATGACTAAAGCATGTCACCATCACATGTAATTTGTGGAAGAAGAAGCATTTTGAAGATATTTGGTTTTATACCGGAAATGACCCCTTAATGACCTTTGACCCCAAATCTGTGAACACCCTATAGACACTGGATATAGACGATGCATATGTGCAAGTGACGTCATTGTACCATGTAACATGTAGGTGAAGAAGCATTTTGAAAAATTTGTTGCCAGAAAGAAGAAAGAAAGAAGAAAGAAAGATCCGGTAGCATTTCAAGACCTAGCCGGTGTCCCGGCTAGGTAAGAAAGAAGAATTGAGAAGAGACAGAACAAGCCGACATTCGTCGTCGGCTTGTAAAGATCCGATAGCATCACAAGACCTAGCCGGTGTCCCGGCTAGGTAAATATACCAACTAGATCTGGTTACAGATCTGGACCTAGCTGGGGCCGGAAATGCCAGTCTTAACTTAAAGTTTGACCTTTGACCGGCTATTATTGACATCTCACACCATTAATGGTGCATCACTGTAGCATGTAGGGCTTTATCCGTCTTCCATAGGCTGAGATACAGCTACTTTTCCGTAATTTTACACATTTTTTTGCAAATTTGACGTTTTGACCTCCTTAATGACCATTGACCCCAATATTAAAAAAACCTCATACACACCGCAAAAAATGCATTGTTACAGAAAAAAAAAAAAAAATCTACTATGCTTAGTTATGGAGATAAAAATTCTTGAAGTTATTTAGCTTAAAACCGGAAATGACGTGTAAATGACCTTTGACCAAAAAAATAAAAATACTGTGTACACATCGGGTAACACTAATGCATATATGAAGTTTATGCAACTCTGGTCTGTTTATGTTTTGAGATAAAAAAAAAGAACATATTTGATGATTTTTGGTTTTTGACCGGAAGCGACCCCTTAATGACCTTTGACCCCAAAACTGTAGACACCCCAAAGACCCTGGTTGGTAGCAATGCATGTGTGCTAATGAAAACACTCTGCTATGTAATTTGTAAAAACAGTGATTTTTTGAATATTTTTAGCTTTCAGACCGGAAATGACCCCTTAATGACCTTTTGACCCAAATTCTGTGAATAATTTATAGGCACTGGATATAGCCGATATATATGTGCAAGTGACGTCATTGTAGGATGTAACATGTAGGAGAAGAAGCATTTTGAAGATATTTGGTTTTATACCGGAAATGACCCTTAATGACCTTTTGACCCCAAATTTGTGAATATCCTATAGACACTGGATATAGCCGATGCATATGTGCAAGTGACGTCATTGTAGGATGTAACATGTAGGAGAAGAAGCATTTTGAAATTGTTGCCAGAAAGAAAGAAGAACTAGATCTGGCTACAGATCTGGACCTAGCCGGGGCCGGAAATGCCCGTCTTAAAGTTTGACCTTTGACCGGCTATTATGGACATCTCACACCATTAATGGTGCATCACTGTAGCATGTAGGGGCTTTATCCGTCTTCCATAGGCTGAGATACAGCTACTTTTCCGTAATTTTAAACATTTTTGTGCAAATTTGATGTTTTGACCTTCTTAATGACCTTTGACCCCAATATAAAAAAAACGTCATATACACCGAGAAAATGCATTGTTACAGTTTAAATAAAAAAATCTACTATGCTTAGTTATGGAGATAAAAATTCTTGAAGTTATTTAGCTTCAAACCGGAAATGACGTCTAAATGACCTTTGACCAAAATAATAAAAATACCGTGCATACATCGAGTAACACTAATGCATATATGAAGTTTATGTTACTCTGGTCTGGTTACGTTTTGAGATAAAAAAAAATGAACATATTTGACGATTTTTGGGTTTTGACCGGAAGTGACCCCTTAATGACCTTTGACCCCAAAACTGTAGACACCCCAAAGACCCTGGTTAGTAGCAATGCATGTGTGCTAATGACAACACTCTGCTATGTATTTTGTAAAAACAGTGATTTTTTGAATATTTTTAGCTTTCAGACCGGAAATGACCCCTTAATGACCTTTGACCCAAAATCGGAGAATAACTTTTGTGTACCTGTAATAGCTGATGCATATGTGTAAGTGACATCATCGTACTATGTAATTTGTGGCAGAAGAAGCATTTTGAAGATATTTGGTTTTATACCGGAAATGACCCCTTAATGACCTTTGACCCTAAATTTGTGAACATCTTATAGACACTGGATATAGCCGATGCATATGTGCAAGTGACGTCATTGTAGGATGTAACATGTAAGAGAAGAAGCATTTTGAAATTTGTTGCCAGAAGAAGAACTAGACTTAGCTGTGGTCTAAGACCACGAACACAGCCGTGTTGTGACCTCTTAATGACCTTTGACCCCAAAATGTATGAAAACCCCATAGGCATTGGCTAATGTCAATGTATGCGTGCACGTGGCATTATTTTGCCATGTTATTTGTGGCAGAAGGGGCATTTTGAACGTTTTTCGTCTCAGACCGGAAGTGGCCCCTTAATGACCTTTGACCCCAAATCTGTGTACACCCCATAAACACTGGGTAATAACAATGCATGTGTGTAAGTGGCATCACTGTCCTGAGTAATTTGTGGGAGAAGATGCATTTTAAAGGTATTTCGTTTTATACCGGAAATGACCACTTAATGACCTTTGACCCCAAATAAAAAATATCATATATACATTGGTTAAACACAATTCATGTGTGAACATACCATTACTCTCCTATGTTCTTCTTATCTAATACATTTTTTGAAGATATTTCAATTTATACCGGAAGTGGCCCCTTAATGACCTTTTGGCCCCAAATCTGTGTACACCACATTGACACTGGGTAATAGCAATGCATGTGTGCAAGTGGTGTCACTGTCCTACGTAATTTGTGGGAGAAGATGCATTTTAAAGGTATTTCGTTTTATTCCGGAAGTGACCCCTTAATGACCTTTGACCCCAAATAAAAAAATACCACATATACATTGGGTAACTGCAACTCATATGTGAATATACCGTTACTGTCCTATGTTTTCCTTAGCTAATAAAAAAATTTGAAAGTATTTCGTTTTATACCGGAAGTGACCCCTTAATGACCTTTGACCCCAAATCTGTGTACACCATATAGACACTGGTTAATAACAACGCATGTGTGCAAGTGGCGTCACTGTCGTACGTAATCTGTAGGAGAAGATGCATTTTAGTTGAAATCACGTTTTTGACCCCTATGACCCTGCGTGACCTTTGACCCCACAAGTTTCATGTGACATGTAGGGGCACGGTCAATGATCATTGTGACCAAGTTAAGTCAAAATCGATATAAGCATGTGAGTGCTAGAGCAAATGTAATGGTTGACAGAAAGAAAGAAGAAAGAACTAGACTTAGCTGTGGTCTAAGACCACGAACACAGCCGTGTTGTGACCCCTTATTGACCTTTGACCCCAAAATATATGAAAAATAGACATTGGCTAGTTTCAATGTACATTTGCATGTGGCATCACTATGCCATGTTACTTGTGGCAGAAGGGGCATTTTGAAGGTTTTTCGTCTCAGACCGGAAGTGACCCTTGATGACCTTTTGACCCAAAATAAAAAATACCATATATACACTGGGTAACCACAATTCATATATGAACATACCGTTACTGTCCTTTTTCTTAGTTAATAAAATTTTTTGAAGGTATTTCGTTTTATACCGGAAGTGACCCCTTAATGACCTTTGACCCCAAATCTGTGTACACCCCATATACACTGGGTAACACCAATGCATGTGTGCAAGTGGTATCACTGTCCTACGTAATTTGTTGAAGAAGATGCATTTTATAAGTATTTCGTTTTATACCGGAAGTGACCCCTTAATGACCTTTGACCCCAAATTAAAAAATACCACATATACACTGGGCAACCACAATTTATGTGTGCATATACCGTTACTGTCCTACGTTTTTCTTAGCTAATACAATTTTTTGAAGATATTTCGTTTTATACCGGAAGTGACCCCTTAATGACCTTTGACCCCAAATCTGTGTACACCCTATAGACACTAGGTAATTACAATACATGTGTGCAAGTGGCGTCACTGTCCTACGTAATTTGTGGGAGAAGATGCATTTTAAAGGTTATTTCGTTTTATACCGGAAGTGACCCCTTAATGACCTTTGACCCATATAAAAAAATATCACATATACACTAGGTAACTGCAAATCAGATGTGAACATTCCGTTACTGCCCTATATTTTGTTTAGCTAATAAAAATTTTTGAAGGTATTTCGTTTTATACCGGAAGTGACCCCTTAATGACCTTTGACCCCAAATCTGTGTACACCACATAGACACTGGATGATAACAATGCATGTGTGCTAGTGGTGTCACTGTCCTACGTAAGTTGTGGGAGAAGATGCATTTTTAGTTGAATTCACGTTTTTGACCCCTATGACCCCTGCGTGACCTTTGACCCCACAAGTTTCATGTGACATGTAGGGGCATGGTCAATGATCATTGTGACCAAGTTAGGTCAAAATAGATGTAAGTGTGTGAGTGCTAGAGCAAATGTAATGGTTGACAGAAGAAGAAGAAGAAAGAAAGAACCTGTAAGAAAAAAGACACAGCCGTGACTAACGTCACGGCTGTGTAACTAGACTTAGCTGTGGTCTAAGACCACGAACACAGCCGTGTGGTGACCCCTTAATCACCTTTGACCCCAAAATATATGAAAACCCCATAGACATTGGCTAATGTCAATGCACGTGTCCACGTGGCATCACTTTGCTATGCTTTTTGTGGCAGAAGGGCCATTTTGAAGGTATATCGTTTTATACCGGAAGTGACTCCTTACTGACCATTGACCCCAAATGTGTGTACACCATATAGACACTGTGTTATAACAATGCATGTGTGCAAGTGGCGTCACTGTTCTACGTAATTTGTGGAAGAAGAAGCATTTTAAAGGTATTTCGTTTTATACCGGAAGTGACCCCTTAATGACCTTTGACCCCAAATAAAATAATACCACATATAAACTGGGTAACCACAATTCATGTGTGAACATACCGTTACTGTCCTATGTTTTTCTTAGCAAATAAAAAATTTTGAAGGTTTTTCGTTTTATACCGGAAGTGACCCCTTAATGACCTTTGACCCCAAATCTGTGTACACCCCATAGACACTGGGTAATAATAATGCATGTGTGCAAGTGGCGTCTCTGTCCTACAGAATCTGTGGAAGAAGATGCATTTTAAAGGTATTTCGTTTTATACCGGAAGTGACCCCTTAATGAGATTTGACCCCAAATAAAAAAATACCACATATACATTGGGTGACTGCAGATCATGTGTGAACATACCGTTACTGTCCCATGTTTTACTTAGCTAATAAAATTTTTTGAAGGTATTTCGTTTTATACCGGAAGTGACCTCTTAATGACCTTTGACCCCAAATCTGTGTACACCCCATAGACACTGGGTAATAACAATGCATGTGTGCAAGTGGCGTCTCTGTCCCACATAATTTGTGGAAGAAGATGCATTTTAAAGGTATTTCTTTTTATACCGGAAGTGACCCCTTAATGAGCTTTGACCCCAAATAAAAAAAATACCACATATACATTGGGTGACTGCAGATCATATGTGAACATACCGTTACTGTGCTATGTTTTATTTAGCTAATAAAAATTTTTGAAGGTTTTTCGTTTTATACCGGAAGTGACCCCTTAATGACCTTTGACCCCAAATATGTGTACACCACATAGACACTGGGTAATAGCAATACATGTGTGCAAGTGGGGTTGCTGTCCTACGTAAGTTGTGGGAGAAGATGCATTTTTAGTTGAAATCACGTTTTTGACCCCTGTGACCCCTGCGTGACCTTTGACCCCGCGAGTTTCATGTGACATGTAGGGGCATGGTCAATTATCATTGTGACCAAGTTAGGTTAAAATCGATGTAAGCATGTTAGTGCTAGAGCAAATGTAATGGTTGACAGAAGAAAGAAAGAACTAGACTTAGCTGTGGTCTAAGACCACGAACACAGCCGTGTTGTGACCCCTATTGACCTTTGACCCCAAAATATATGAAAACGCCCATAGACATTGGCTAATATCAATGCATTGGTGCACGTGGCACCACTTTGCTATGTTACTTGTGGCAGAAGGTGCATTTTGAAGGTTTTTCGTCTCAGACCGGAAGTGACCCCTTAATGACATTTGACCCCAAATAAAAAAATACCACATATGAATTGGGTAACTACAATTCATGTGTGAACATACCGTTACTGTCCTATGTTTTTCTTGGCAAATAAAATTGTTTGAAGGTTTTTCGTTTTATACCGGAAGTGACCCCTTAATGACCTTTGACCCCAAATCTGTGTACACCCCATAGACACTGGATAATAACAATGCATGTGTGCAAGTGGCGTCACTGTCCTACAGAATCTGTGGAAGAGATGCATTTTAAAGGTATTTCGTTTTATACCGGAAGTGACCTCTTAATGAGATTTGACCCCAAATAAAAAAAATACCACATATACATTGGGTGACTGCAGATCATGTGTGAACATACCGTTACTGGCCCATGTTTTACTTAGCTAATAAAATTTTTTGAAGGTATTTCGTTTTATACCGGAAGTGACCCCTTAATGACCTTTGACCCCAAATCTGTGTACACCCCATAGACACTGGGTAATAACAATGCATGTGTGCAAGTGGCGTCTCTGTCCCACATAATTTGTGGAAGAAGATGCATTTTAAAGGTATTTCTTTTTATACCGGAAGTGACCCCTTAATGAGCTTTGACCCCAAATAAAAAAAATACCACATATACATTGGGTGACTGCAGATCATATGTGAACATACCGTTACTGTGCTATGTTTTACTTAGCTAATAAAAATTTTTGAAGGTTTTTCGTTTTATACCGGAAGTGACCCCTTAATGACCTTTGACCCCAAATCTGTGTACACCACATAGACACTGGGTAATAACAATGCATGTGTGCAAGTGGGGTCACTGTCCAACGTAAGTTGTGGGAGAAGATGCATTTTAGTTGAAATCACGTTTTGACCCTCAGACCCCTGCATGACCTTTGACCCCACAAGTTTCATGTGACATGTAGGGGCACGGTCAATGATCATTGTGACCAAGTTAGGTCAAAATCGATGTAAGCATGTGAGTGCTAGAGCAAATGTAATGGTTGACAGAAGAAAGAAGAAGAACTAGACTTAGCTGTGGTCTAAGACCACGAACACAGCCGTGTTGTGACCTCTTAATGACATTTGACCCCAAAATGTATGAAAACCCCATAGGCATTGGCTAATGTCAATGTATGCGTGCACGTGGCATTATTTTGCCATGTTATTTGTGGCAGAAGGGGCATTTTGAACGTTTTTCGTCTCAGACCGGAAGTGGCCCCTTAATGACCTTTTGACCCCAAATCTGTGTACACCCCATAAACACTGGGTAATAACAATGCATGTGTGTAAGTGGCATCACTGTCCTGAGTAATTTGTGGGAGAAGATGCATTTTAAAGGTATTTCGTTTTATACCGGAAATGACCACTTAATGACCTTTGACCCCAAATAAAAAAATATCATATATACATTGGTTAAACACAATTCATGTGTGAACATACCATTACTCTCCTATGTTCTTCTTATCTAATACATTTTTTTGAAGATATTTCAATTTATACCGAAGTGGCCCTTAATGACCTTTTGGCCCCAAATCTGTGTACACCACATTGACACTGGGTAATAGCAATGCATGTGTGCAAGTGGTGTCACTGTCCTACGTAATTTGTGGGAGAAGATGCATTTTTAAAGGTATTTCGTTTTATTCCGGAAGTGACCCCTTAATGACCTTTGACCCCAAATAAAAAAATACCACATATACATTGGGTAACTGCAACTCATATGTGAATATACCGTTACTGTCCTATGTTTTCCTTAGCTAATAAAAAAATTTGAAAGTATTTCGTTTTATACCGGAAGTGACCCCTTAATGACCTTTGACCCCAAATCTGTGTACACCATATAGACACTGGTTAATAACAACGCATGTGTGCAAGTGGCGTCACTGTCGTACGTAATCTGTAGGAGAAGATGCATTTTAGTTGAAATCACGTTTTTGACCCCTATGACCCCTGCGTGACCTTTGACCCCACAAGTTTCATGTGACATGTAGGGGCACGGTCAATGATCATTGTGACCAAGTTAAGTCAAAATCGATATAAGCATGTGAGTGCTAGAGCAAATGTAATGGTTGACAGAAAGAAGAAAGAAAGAAGAAAGAAGAAGATCCTGTAAGAAAAAAGACACAGCCGTGACTAACGTCACGGCTGTGTAACTAGACTTGGCTGTGGTCTAAGACCACGAACACAGCCGTGTTGTGACCCCTTAATGACCTTTGACCTCAAAATATATGAAAGCCCCATAGACATTGGCTAATGTCAATGCATGGGTGCATGTGGCATCACTTTGCTACGTTATTTGTGCAGAAGAGGCATTTTGAAGGTTTTTCGTCTCAGACCGGAAGTGACCCCTTAACGACCTATGACTAGAAATTAAAAAAATACCACATATACATTGGAAAAACACAATTCATGTGTGACCATAACATCACTCTCCTATGTTTTTCTTGGCTGATAAAATTTTTGAAGATATTTCGATTTATACCGGAAGTGACCCCTTAATGACCTTTGACCCCAAATCTGTGTACACCACATTGACACTGGGTAATAACAATGCATGTGTGCAAGTGGCGTCAATGTCCTACGTAATTTGTGGGAGAAGATGCATTTTAAAGGTACTTCGTTTTATACCGGAAGTGACCCCTAAATGACCTTTGACCCCAAATAAAAAATACCACATATACACTGGGTAACTGCAACTCATATGTGAACATACCGTTACTGTCCTATGTTTTCCTTAGCTTGTAAAATTTTTTGAAGATATTTCGATTTATACCGGAAGTGACCCCTTAATGACCTTTGACCCCAAATCTGTGTACACCCCATATACACTGGGTAATAACAATGCATGTGTGCAAGTGGCATCACTGTCCTACGTAATTTGTGGGAGAAGATGCATTTTTAGTTGAAATCACGTTTTTGACCCCTATGACCCCTGCGTGACCTTTGACCCCACAAGTTTCATGTGACATGTAGGAGCATGGTCAGTGATCATTGTGACCAAGTTAGGTCAAAATCAATGTAAGTTTGTGAGTGCTAGAGCAAATGTAATGGTTGACAGAAAGAAGAAGAAAGAAAGAAGAACCTGTAAGAAAAAAGACACAGCCGTGACTAACGTCACGGCTGTGTAAGAAGATCCTGTGACTAACGTCACGGCTGTGTAAAGAAGAAGAACTAGACTTAGCTGTGGTCTAAGACCACGAACACAGCCGTGTTGTGACCTCTTAATGACCTTTGACCCCAAAATATATGAAAACCTCATAGGCATTGGCTAATGTCAATGTATGCGTGCACGTGGCATTATTTTGCCATGTTATTTGTGGCAGAAGGGGCATTTTGAAAGTTTTTCGTCTCAGACCGGAAGTTGCCCCTTAATGACCTTTGACCCCAAAGCTGTGTACACCCCATAAACACTGGGTAATAACAATGCATGTGTGTAAGTGGCATCACTGTCCTGAGTAATTTGTGGGAGAAGATGCATTTCAAAGGTATTTCGTTTTATACCGGAAATGACCTCTCAATGACCTTTGACCCCAAATAAAAAAATATCATATATACATTGGTTAAACACAATTCATGTGTGAACATACCATTACTCTCCTATGTTTTTCTTAGCTAATAAATTTTTTGAAGATATTTCAATTTCTACCGGAAGTGGCCCCTTAATGACCTTTGACCCCAAATCTGTGTACACCCCATAGACACTGGGTAATAACAATGCATGTGTGCAAGTGGCATCTCTGTCCCACATAATTTGTGGAAGAAGATGCATTTTAAAGGTATTTCTTTTTTACCGGAAGTGACCCTTAATGAGCTTTGACCCCAATTAAAAAAAATACCACATATACATTGGGTAACTGCAGATCATATGTGAACATACCGTTACTGCGCTATGTTTTACTTAGCTAATAAAAATTTGTGAAGGTTTTTCGTTTTAAACCGGAAGTGACCCCTTAATGACGTTTGACCCCAAATCTGTGTACACCATATAGACACTGGTTAATAACAATGCATGTGTGCAAGTGGTGTCACGGTCGTACGTAATCTGTAGGAGAAGATGCATTTTTAGTTGAAATCACGTTTTTGACCCCTATGACCCCTGCGTGACCTTTGACCCCACAAGTTTCATGTGACGTGTAGGGGCACGGTCAATGATCATTGTGACCAAGTTAGGTCAAAATCGATGTAAGCATGTGAGTGCTAGACCAAATGTAATGGTTGACAGAAAGAAGAAAGAAGAAAGAATTAGCTGTGGTCTAAGACCACGAACACAGCCGTGTTGTTACCCCTTAATGACCTTTGACCCCAAAATATATGAAAACCGCATAGACATTGGCTAATGTCAATGTATGTGTGCACGTGTCATCACTTTGCCATGTTATTTGTGGCAGAAGGGCATTTTGAAGGTTTTTCGTCTCAGACCGGAAGTGACCCCTTAATGACATTTGACCCCAAATAAAAAAATACCACATATGAATTGGGTAACCACAATTCATGTGTGAACATACCGTTACTGTCCTATGTTTATCTTAGCAAATACAAAATTTCGAAGGTTTTTCGTTTAATACCGGAAGTGACCCTTAATGACCTTTGACCCAAAATCTGTGTACACCCCATAGACACTGGGTAATAACAATGCATGTGTGCAAGTGGCGTCACTGTCCTACAGAATCTGTGGAAGAAGATGCAGTTTAAAGATATTGAGTTTTATACCGGAAGTGACCTCTTAATGAGATTTGACCCCAAATAAAAAAATACCACATATACATTGGGTGACTGCAGATCACGTGTGAACATACCGTTACTGTCCCATGTTTTGCTTAGCTTATAAAATTTTTTTAGGATATTTCGTTTTTTACCGGAAGTGACCCCTTCATGACCTTTGACCCCAAATCTGTGTACACCCCATAGACACTGGGTAATAACAATACATGTGTGCAAGTGGCGTCTCTGTTCCACATAATTTGTGGAAGAAGATGCATTTTAAAGGTATTTCTTTTTATACCGGAAGTGACCCCTTAATGAGCTTTGACCCCAAGTAAAAAAAAAAAATACCACATATACATTGGGTGACTGCAGATCATATGTGAACATACCGTTACTGTGCTATGTTTTACTTAGCTAATAAAAATGTTTGAAGGTTTTCGTTTTATACCGGAAGTGACCCCTTAATGACCTTTGACCACAAATCTGTGTACACCACATAGACACTTGGTAATAACAATGCATGTGTGCAAGTGGGGTTGCTGTCCTACGTAAGTTGTAGGAGAAGATGCATTTTTAGTTGAAATCACGTTTTTGACCCCTGTGACCCCTGCGTGACCTTTGACCCCGCGAGTTTCATGTGACATGTAGGGGCATGGTCAATGATCATTGTGACCAAGTTAGGTCAAAATCGATGTAAGCATGTGAGTGCTAGAGCAAATGTAATGGTTGACAGAAAGAAGAAAGAAAGAAGAAAGAAGAAGAACCTGTAAGAAAAAAGACACAGCCGTGACTAACGTCACGGCTGTGTAAAGATCCGATAGCATCACAAGACCTAGCCGGTGTCCCGGCTAGGTAAAGAAGAAAGATCCGATAGCATCACAAGACCTAGCCGGTGTCCCGGCTAGGTAATACAATAGATTGGTCTTACAATCACACAGATCCAAGCATATACAAACAAGTGTGATTGGTCTTACAATCACACTTGTTTGTATATGCTTGGATCTGTGATTTATTTGCTCAAACTCCATAAAGGCGTCTGGAATAATTTAGCTTTCATCAAAAGCACTCTATATGCTTGTAGATGAGGTTTTGCGGTATTTCATCAATTCAACAACATCAATATTTTGCTGCAACTACTCAAATTGTTATAGTAACTTTAACTTTCATAAGACCAGACCTGACCAAAGAAATGGGGCCAATTTTGACCTTTATACAGGCAGGGGCGGCGCCAGGGTATTTTGATAGGGGGGCAATACACTTTTAGAAATTTGTGATGCGGCGCGGCAGCGCCGGTCGTCGCGCTTGCGCGACGTAGGGGGGGTGTCTGAGGGGGGATCCCCTCCGAATTTGGAAAAAATTCAAAATGAAAGCACAAATGAAGCCATTTGATGCACCATTTTCACCCTTTTTTGGGTTATTTATTTATTTTCCAACCGCATATTTTTATGGATTTCATCCCGACTTTTGGCAACAGAATAAGCTCATGGTACAAATGTGCACGAAGTGTGCAAACATTTGTGATATTGAAGCTAAACTGGTGAAATTTGGTGGAAAAGTCAAATAAAGTCAAATAAATTAGTAATTGGCACTTTTTAGGCTAAAATGGCCAAGTATGAGGTTACTTTGGTCAGAAACCTACATACAGGCGTCAACATTGGGGAATGATTGTATGGACCATCTACCCTGTCAAAATATTGAGGGGATTTATAGCCCCCACCAAAACCCACATCCCGGGATCTACGCCTATGGTCGCAACGCGGTGTATGTTAAGTTGCATTGTATATGATATGCCGGGGGATGATAGGCACGATAAAATGATATGAATGGGGGTATCTGGAAGTTGGAAATATTTTAAAATGAAAGCCGTAATCAGGAGCGTAGGCAGGAGGTAGTCGCCCCTCCCTCCATCACTAAAAGCCGAAAAGGTCCACTTTGCGGCGAGCGTAGCGAGCGAAAAAACCCGTTTTTTATGCTTTTTCAGTCAGAAAATGTCAAAATTTGCCCATTCCTCTCTTTCTCTCCCCTCCCTTTTTTTCTCTCCTTCTTCTCTTTCTCTTTTTCCTTCCTTTTACCTCCTTTTTTGCAAATCATAGGGGGGCAATTGCCCCCCTGCCCCCCTGTGGCGCCGGGACAAATTTGTTTCAATTGAGTTATAAATTCCTCTTGTCACAAGGATCTCTCTAGTATGCAACTTTCCTTTTGAATGACGAACAATTCATGAGACCATTTGCATTGAAATCGGAACACATGGGTCCAATTTCTTGAAGATTGGCTAGTGGTCAAGCTTTCTAAGCCAGCAGGCTAGCCCTAACATATGGATACATTTGATTGATTTATCTTTTCAGGTGAATTCAGGGATGTGAGAGTTCCTCTTTTCAGCTGATTTCCTCTTTTTTTGTTGCCAAAATTTACGCGTTTTTCTTTTATTTTCAGCTCATATTTGGCGTTTTTACCCTGATTTTACGCTGTTTTTAGTGATTTTCCTCGTTTTTGGTCTGTAGCCTCTCACACCCCTGGGTGATGTACAATCTGAAATTGTAAGCACTAATATATAGGACTAATAGGGCTTAAGCCTGATGACTTAGGAAGCCTGACCACTAGCCATGCTTCTAGAAACTAGCCCTAGGTTTTTGACCACTAGCTACCACTGTGTGACAAAAAAAATCACCCTGTAATTTTGACCCTTCTTCTTACAGCTCCAGAACGGTATGTTGCAACTATACTTTATCTGAATCAGTATGACCAGAGGAGTAGTTTGACATGTTTTTAATGACATTTTTGATGGCATCATTGTCTCTAAAAAGCCTCAAAATTTTCCCAAAATGATACATAAAGATGACAATTTTAATATGTACTGAAGATAGCACAATTTGTGAAATGGAGTCATGATGACATGTTTGATAACATTTCTTTTTTATTCACTTTTCATCATTATGTTTGTTTTATTGACTTTTTTGATCCCTTATATGTTTGATTGATACTTGATACCTGTTTTTGATTTAGTAGCCTTTTTGATCCATATTCTTGTTATTTACATAATTTTCTCTAAAAGGGGGATGACAAACAGATGGTAATTTTTTACAATGATATTCAGTTCCTATAATAATTATGTTCTTGTTTATTTGACGACAAATTTGCACCAAAACTCATGTGTTCGTAGAATATCATTTTTGGCAATTTGGCAACTACATTGATAGCACACTTTGTGAAGTAGAGTTTTGGTGACATTTTGATCCCTTTTCTTGTTTTATTCACTTTTCATCCCTAGGTTTGTTTTATTGAGGTTTTTGATCCCTATTTTTATTTATTTACTTTTGAGAACCAGTTTTTGATTTAGTAACCTTTGTATCCCTATTTTTGATTTAGTGACCTTTTTGATCCATATTTTTGTTATCTCTAAAGAGCCTCAAAATTATCCTAAAATGACACAAATATGGTAATTTTAACTCTAATATTCCTTTTTTGTAAATATTATTTCATAACAAAATGCACCAAAACACATGTGTTCATATGATAAAATGGTGTGCTAGAAAGGATCGTGAAACGTGTATAATATAGTGAGAGCGCGTCTAAATTTGCCGCTAGTGAAATTATAGAGAAAATAATGTAAAACGTGACTTCAAAATGCTATCTTCAGTAGATTGCGAATCGTCATTTGGCCTAATGCTGAACTATTAAAAAGCAAGGTAAAAACAGAGAAACATGTTGAACAGTTGAAGTGAAGTGAAAATATAGAGAAACTAATGTAAAACATGACTTCTAGAGTAGAAAGATATTCTAAATGCTATCTTCAGTAGATTGCGAAAAAAAAACATTAAAAAAAAAAAATAGGCCTATATATACCCTAAGACTTTCCTAGCACGCGCATTAAAAATCGTCACTCGGCCTAAAAATATAGAGAAAGTGATGTAAAACATGACTTCTAGAGTAGAAAGATATGAATCGGGATGAGATTATAAATGCTATCTTCAGTAGATTGTGAAAAATTAAAAAAAAATATATAACCTAAGACTGGCATAGCACACGCTCGCTCTGCTCGCATTAAAAAAAACGCCATTCGGCATAATGCTGAGTTATTTTGGGTAAAAACAGAGAAGTAGGTGCGGAAAGTGATGAGTCTGTAATATTTTAAACTTTAAACTTTTTGTTCGGCACTGATGTAGGCCTACTAGAAAGAAAGAAATAGACGCTACATGCAAAATAATAATGTTCTAAAAACATTGCCCGAAACACGCGTTCTAGATGATGATTCCGCACGCAAATTCCCGGGACAAAATGGCTATATTTGACCGCGCGCTTAGAAAAAAAAAAGCTAATTATGCAAAAGCGATGCAAAGCTATAAACAAATTTTAAATGACGAAGCTGACCAAAATTTAAAACGACACTTATATAGCAGAGATTATCAGGAACATGACGGGGAAAAATAAGAAACAAACATGCAAAACATGGCTGTTATTTAAAAAAAATAAAGAAAAAAAAAAAAAATGAAAAAAAAAAAAAAAAAAAAAAAAAAAAAAAAAAAAAAAAAAAAAAAAAAAAAAAAAAAAAAAAAAAAAAAAAAGAATTTACCTTTTGTCGATGTCTTATATAAACCCGCCGTAATTGCTATCTTCAGCAGATAGTCAAAATAATAATCATTAAAAAAATCATTAAAAATAAAGAAAAAAATAGAGGTATTAATTATTTTCTTTGTAGGCTCTAAATGCTATCTTCAGAAGATAGTAAGCAAAGCAAAAAACATGAAAAATAATATATAATGTTCCAAAAACATTGCCTGACACGCGTTCTAGACATGATTCAGTATACAAATCCCGGGGTAAAACGGCTATAAATGACCGCGCGCTTCGAGAAAATAGCCAATAGGCCCAATGCAAAGCTGTAAAGTAATGTTAAAATGACGAAGCTGACCAAAATTTAAAACGGCACTTATATAGTAAAGATTATCAGGAACATGAAGGGAAAAAAATAAGAAACAAAAATGCAAAACATGGCTGGTATTTAAATAAAAAAACATTTAAAAAAATGATTCAGTACGCAAGAAATTACCTTTTGTCTTATATAAACCCGTCGTAATTGCTATCTTCAGTAGAAAGTCAAAATAATAATCATTAAAAAATCATTAAACATAAAGAAAAAAAATAGAGGTATTAAGTATTTTCTTTGAAGGCCCTAAAAACATGGCCCAAAAAAACATGCAAAATAATAATGTTCCAAAAACATTGCCTGACACGCGTTCTAGATGATGATTCAGTACACAAATCCCGGGACAAAACGGCTATATGCAACAATGCAACGCTATAAAGAAATGTTTAAATGACGAAGCTGGCCAAAAAACGGCACTTATATAGCAGAGATTATCAGGAACATGAAGGGGGAAAATAAGAAACAAGCATGCAAAACATGGCTGGTATTTAAAAACACAAAACAAAACAAAGATGATTCAGTACGCAAGAAATCACCTTTTGTCTCATATAAACCCGCCGTGATTGCTATCTTCAGGAGAAAGTCAAAATAATAATCATAAAAAAATCATTAAACATAAAGAAAAAATAGAGGTATTAAGTATTTTCTTTGAAGGCCCTAAATGCTATCTTCAGAAGATAGCAAGCAAAGCAATAAACATGCAAAATAATAATGTTCCAATAACATTGCCTAACACGCGTTCTAGATGATGATTCAGTACGCAAAATCCCGGGGCAAAACGGCTATAATAAAATAAAGAAATGTTAAAATTATGAAACTGACCAAAATTTAAAAAGGCACTTATATAGCAGAGATTATCAGGAACATGAAGGGGAAAAAAATAAGAAACAAGCATGCAAAACATGGCTGGTATACAAAAAACAACAACAAAAAAAACAATGATGATGCAGTACGCAAGAAATTACCATTTGTCTTATATAAACCCACCGTAATTGCTATCTTCAGTAGAAAGTCAAAATAATAATCATAAAAAAAAATCATTAAACATAAAGAAAGAAATAGAGGTATTAATTATTTCCTTTGTAGGCCCTAAATGCTATCTTCTGAAGATAGCATGCAAAGCAAAAAAATGCAAAATAATAATGCAATAATAATTCACAAGAAAAAGGCATGTGTTTCCAAAAAATAAAAAAATAAAAAATAAAAAAATAAAAAATAAAATAAAATAAAATAAAATAAAATAAAATAAAATAAAATAAAATAAAATAAAATAAAATAAAATAATATAAAATAAAATGTGTATTCTAAGTGTATTTCTACCAATACGCAGACCTTTTTAGGGACTGCCTTTTGGGAGGAGTGCAAGAGAACAATCACTCCTCTACAGCTCTTCTTAAGTTGCATTTGCAAGAGCGATTTATATCTCTTCTAGATGACCTTTTAAATTCTTTATTAATGGCCACAGGTGCAAACAGGTCTTCTAAAGCTTTTCTTGAAGAGACCAGCTCTTTTCTAATTTTCAAAAGGCAGTCCCTGCTTTTTCTTGAAATAACCTCAAATCACCACCTTTTCTTTTTCAAATCCTTTAGCGACAATACAACTCTACATACTGTATCATTTCTCTTTTTATCACCTTTCCATCCAGCATTTATAATATATAATATTACCCTTTTTTTTTTCTTAGATACCCCTTTTCACAAAAAATACTAATCCTTCCACAAATTACATAGCATAATGCTACTTGCACGTAATAGTCAAGAAGCAAGAAGAATGCCTTGCAATTTCTGTGATTAAGGTCCAATTTTTTGCCGACTGAATTTTTGCCACCCAAAAATTTTCTTGTAATTTGAGGTGTTTTTTACATTATAAAAACTGCTTTGAACTTGAGTCGTAATCATAAATATTGCACAACGTTCGAAATCCATCCTTTTGCAAATGGACTATAAATAACCTCAAATCATCACCTTTTGTTTTTCAAATCCTTTAGCGACAATACAACTCTACATACTGTATCATTTCTCTTTTTATCACCTTTCCAGCATTTATAATCTAACATTAGATACCCCTTTTCACAAAAAATACTAATCCTTCCACAAATTACATAGTACAATAACGCTAGTATTTGCACGTAAATAACCACATATCATCACCTGTTCAATACAACTCTATATATACAATATCATTTCTCTTATTAAGTGCTTTTTCTGCATTTAGGCCTAATATATTATTATAAAGAATATTACCCTTTTTTCTTAAATTCTACAAAGTTTACATCTACAGTTTTCTCCTTGTCAATAGAAAAAATATGCTTTGTCACGTTTAACAATTAATATCTCTGAGTACTTTTTGTTTTTGTGCTTTTGTTTTTGATTTCTGGTTTTGGTTTCTCCATTGTTAAGGGGGTACTACACTCCTGTGGTAAATTTCAGTGACTATTTTTGCATTTTTCTCAAAAAATAATAACACACTGGTAAAAAAAAGTTATGTGTTTTATTGGGGCAAGGTATCCAATTACTACACTGAACTTTCAGTGACTCAAGGCAAGTGGTTCAGTATGATAGGAAATGAGGTACATCCTAGCGGTACCTTATTTTTTTATCATAAATAACAAACCGCTTGTCTTGGGGTCACTGAAATTCCAGTGTAGTAATTGGATTCCCTGCCCCTATAATATACATTGTTACCACTGTGTTATTAGTTTTTGAGAAGAATGCAAAAATAGACACAAATTTATCGAGGGGTGTAGTACCCCTTAAGGGTTCGGTCACCCACCTTTGCACGGTATTTTTGCAGGACCTGAGAGCACATCAGACACCGGGACTAGACACAAATGGCATTCTGAATACTAGGAATAATTTGAAATTCGCGATATAATACAAATTTTATGGCAAATTATCAAAAATGGACATATTCACATTTAACAGTCCTCGAAGTAAACTTTATAAATCTGATGATATGCACTTAAAGTGTATGTAGCTAGGACGAAAAGCCGACATCATATGAAAATTTAACCTTTCGTATGAAGATAGACATGAAGTTTCCCAACAGACCTAAAATTTTAAGATCTTTTATTAAACTTCATGTATATCTTCAATACGAAAGGTCAGAATTTTCATATGATAGTCGGATTTTCCTCCCAGCTACATACACTTTAAGTACATATCATTAAGAAAGAATGAACAGTTTTGCCAACCCAAAGTATTACAATAAAACATGACAACAAATAAACACAAATTCCGACCGGCACACAACCCAACTTGAAAAAAAGCAAGGGAATGTGCCGGCATGGGAATCGAACCCACGACCTTCCGATCTCTAGACGGATGCCTCATCCATTAGGCTACCAGCTCCGACTGATAAACGGTGGTTAAAGCTGTGTCTAATGTTATAGCAGTCATGGCATACAATACACACAAACAAATATTACGCAAGTACACAAGTGAAGGAGATCATTACTGCTGCTTAATCGTTTCCCCAGTATAATTATAATCATTAGATTTATGAAGTTTACTTCAAAGACTGTTAAACGTCAAAAAATTGACATCACTTATTACATTCCTATTATTATTATTACATTATAAGGACATTCCTCGTATTCAGAATTCAATTTGACGTGTGTGATGTATTCTCAGGTCCCACAGAAAATACTGTGCAAAAGTGGGTTACCGAACCCTTACGTCCCAAATTTGATTTACATGTCAACTGATGGAATGAAGAAGATGTAAGAACCCCTACTTATTTAGCGTAGAATATGTGCTGCTGAGTAAAAAATCGGCAAAATTCTTTCATTTGATTGGCTAAATGGGAGCAATCGGATCCACTCAGAAAATAAAATCAATATGGAATACTATACTGCAATGTTTAAGCAGGATAATAGATTGACTAAGGCTTGAAAACCCAAAACTTGAAAAGGCCAATTGTATTACTTAATTACTCTTAAATATTAAATTCTCTACCTCCTCTTGTAATTTATATACAAATTTGTGAACGAAAAGAGAAATATAGTTTCACGTCTCTTGTTTAGAATATCACAATAATTTTATAAATTGTTTTGTACAATGTTGCTTGCAGGACTAGTAAAGCCAAAATAATGAGCTCAGAGATCAACTCTCTTTTCATTGGAAAAATTCTTCGCTTTCTAGCTACCCGAAACTTCGTCAATCTGGGTAAATTACCGGATCTGGAACTGCATTACCAAATCTGATAACATTTTTTTTTTGGTTTGTTCCACTTGTCAATTAATTTGAGGTCTAGAAAAGCTTTTTGTTTCGTTTCCGCAAATATACATTTAATTTGCCGTGACATCAATATATATATTTATTAAAACAATATGTAATCAATTAAACTTTAATATTAAATTTTAATATTGTATTTTGCTTCTTTTGTCACAAAATTGTATAGAATTGATCTTGAAAAAGGTCTCTATAAGAAGAGTATTATTTTTCTAACAAACAGAGGAAGAGGCTTACGCATCATACACTGGAACATGGAAACATTCCAACTAATTAATGATGCTTAATCGTTATTCTTAATATATCAATATACATTGAAAGAAGAATTACGCATCGCACACTAGCACATTTAAACATGAATTTACAAATGGAAACATAACATGCATAGGCAGATATACCAGAGAAAAAACTCCGGACATACCTGCCTGTGCGGGGACTTGAACCCCAGACCTCTCGCTTGTCGGGCGATCGCTCTAACCACTGAGCTACACAGACTGTCCCTGATAAACAGGACTCAAGTCTGGCACTTATGGATATGAGCAGTCAAGGGTGAACAGTACAAACAACACATTACACACCAGTGTATGAGATCCGATTAATGATGCTTACCCGCCAGCCTAATATAATCATACAAACAGAGGAAGTCCACACAACTAAACATTTGTAAATTCATGTTTAAATGTGCTAGTGTGCGATGCGTAATTCTTCTTTCCCCTGTATATTATTTTTCTATTTATTTTCGTCTAAATTAGGTTTGAAATCTGAATTCAAAACAATAATTGCAGTTCATTATGGGATTTACTTGTACCAGATCAGGTACAGGGGTATCAAATACAGTACCAGTTCCAGATGCGGTATATTGCCCGGACTCCCAGCCGGCTTAGCAGCAACGTTTTCAAAAGTCCACACAACTAATTCTCTCTTTTTTGGTGTTGTGCATGTGCATGGGTATGTGGCATTACCGGAGACTTCACAATTGCCACGCCAACTATTATCCCAAGACTTGCTATCCAGGTATGCGGTCCATCTGCTCTCACCTGTAATCGAATCGGCTTTCTTATGCCTCACGCATTTGTTGTTTAGGCAGTAACAGGAACTGTAAGTCCTCCACCATGGCTTATAGAGTTTACAGTCACTGTACGTTTGACATCCTGTGTTTGGAACCGGGGTTTGGAAGGACACAATTGAACACTGTACTCTTTGGACTAGCTTGAATCATAAATGTCGGGTTTGTTTTTTCTATTTTGCTGTTATAGCACGGATAGCCCAGGAATCCTAGATAATACGATCTTAAGTTTTTTACTTTAGGGAACTGTTCGGTGTTCTGATACTTGTATGACAGTAACTGCCAAATTGGTGTGAATTTATAAGATATTGGGTCGTCCGATTCTTGGGCCTCACCTAAGAACCGAGCTATTGTTTCATCACTGCGATCTTTATATAGCTGCGTTCTAGTTTCCGAAGATCCACCGCGTGCAACAAACCGTGTTTTTATGTCCAAGGATGATGCTGATGATTTCTGTTCACTGGTAACTCCCTGGCATACGTTCACCTGTCCTGTTGTGGCACCGGTGGTGCCGGCAAAGGCAACACAAGCCTTTATGGAAAAGTCTTGCTTCGTGTATGACGCTGATGATTCAGAAAACGCGTGTTGATATAAAGACGATCCGTAAGATGCCTGTGTCACATAGTGCGAGCCGTGGACTTTCAAAAAAGTCTCATACGCAAACCAGCCGGATGGCATCGATGGTCTATCGATTGAAAGTGGCAAGTTTTCGAACGATGAAGCGATGTGACGTTCTAAGTTCATCTTAGATAAACATGATTGTTCAAGATATTCGTTCTTCGATTTAGACAAATGGGTGTATGTCAGACCCGAAACGTCCCTTGAATTTCCACTGACACTTTTAGTCGTAGCATCAAGTGTAGCACCTAAAGAGTTGACTGAGACATCAAGTGAAGTATCTGTGGAAAGACTTTTATAGAATGTTGCCGTGTCCTTGAAATATGAACTGAAGCTATCTATTACTGCTTCCTCTTTTACACCAATACACTTGTCAGGAATGTGTTCAAAAAGTTGATATCCTCCGCGCAGGGTGTCGCCTTGTAAGTCGTACGTCGGTATGTAGAAACTTTGTCCAATAACTGAATTGGAACTGATCGCGACTGACCATCCACTTACTGCAAAAACAACGAAAATGATGAAGAAAACCATTTTCCTACCGAATCTGATGATACATAGAATAAATTGCAATACTAGTGCAGTGTAGTTCCGAGGCCGCAGTTGTTACAATCCAGTGAACAACTATTATGATATTTAGTCCTACTTTAGCATGTTTAGGAGCTTGCAGACCTATTGTACCCGGGTATTCAGTTGTACTCTGTTGCCAGGGACGTATGAAGGCATTAGAATATCTATGGTAAATGACATAACTGGTTTTGATATTTAAATAGATGGGCGGACTCCAACGGTCACGATTTGCTTCGGTGAACTCACTGATTCTTACTATTTATGTAAGTGGATTCGTAGTAACCAAAATGATGTGACAGGAAACGGCCTTGGCTAAAGCACGAGCATGATAGTTATGTCTTAGAATGTAATGTCCAAACGTAGACTGCTACGGAGCTGTCTATAAAAGTGTGTAGTCCTGGTTGATATAGAAGCTTGTCAGTATAGTGGGCAGTGGGCACTACTAGATCAGGGAATACATTATAATAGTCTCTTTCACTGATTTCAGGTTAAGTTTTGGTAACGCGTCACGCGGTTTCCCCGGGGTTTCCCATTGTGAGTCCAGGACGGAACTTGTTTACTGATATCTTAATACAAACCGACAACTTGAAGAAAACAGTTTCGGTTTCTTACGTAATCGTGTGACCGCAGATTTCCTTGCTTTCAAGTTACAACTTTCAGGTCAGCTTTAAGGTAGACAAAAGAAAATTCTTTAAATTTCGCACCGAAATTCACGAGCAGAGAAATCGGCCAGGTCCATCTACATTTGAAAGTGTGGTTTATGGTCAAATTATAATCCTAGGGATTGTTTCTCTGCAAATATATCAACCGAGACTGCAGTCACACTCAGTAGCGTAGTCATTTTTAGTCATTTTAAGAACACTTTACTCTTTGCAGTCCCCATTTTATCCATGACATTTCTCTGTGTGGGGCAGTTTACCCCCACCCTTGGCTTCCCTGGCTACACCCCTGGTCATACTTTTTTATAGACAACTACATCATCATGTCGCAGTCAAGTTCGGAACATAAGGCTTCAGTCAGGCCGAAGCAAGATCTTCGGGGCCCATGGATAAAGAGTAATGCGGGGCCCTTTGAACATCTCCTCTTTTCTCCTTTATTTCTATTTTAGCTTTTGCTCGGGGCCTTTGCCGCCGGGCCGCTGGACTTCGTCCACCCTGTCCACCCGCTTGTTACGCACCTGGCTTCAGTTCATATTTCAACACGACATTGGAATGAAGACTTCAATCGAACGAAGTTTCAGTCAACTCGTTAGGCTTTACACTTGATGCTACGACTATGGAAATCAAAGGAACGTATCGGGTCTGACATACACCCGTAAGTCTAATTCGAAACGAATATCTTGAACAATCATGTTTACCTGAGATGGACGTAAATAAAACAGGACATCATGTCATCGTTCGAAAACTTGTCATCTTCAATCGATAGACCATCGTTGCCATCCGGATAGATTGTGTATTTGCGTATGACGCTTTTTTTGAAACTCCGCGGCTCGCACTATGAGACACAGGCATCATACAGGGAGTCATGACGCGTCGGTATATCAACGTAAAACAACGCTTTTCAACAAAGGCCTGTGCTGCTCTTTCATTGGATTATACAATATAATTTAAATGTATCTACCGGGTGTCCCAGAAAAAGGTTACATGTAGATTTCTGACTGTACTGTAATCTAAGTTAATGTTAACAAATATAAATATCCTTTTCATGACATAATCTATGTACCCTCTACTTATACCCCTGTGAATGTCAAGTTCACAACTTATGTACTTAATCCGCATTCCACGCATTCCTGAGCAAGCTCTTTACGTGACATAATGCAACACGCGGTTCATTATACCACCGTCACAGCCACCGTGCATTTGGCGGGGCACTTGAGTAGACCCAGCCATAGCATGGTAGATGCAGTATTTTATTCTCATAATAAAGAATAAAACTTGTTCAATTTTATTTCAAGAGTTCAGTCAGAAATGTAAATACAAATAGCAGCGATTTCAAGTCAACAAAATCCAAACAAGATCTAAATGCAAAGGATTGTTATTCATTTCACTATGTTGATGACATCAGATACAGCGTGCAGAACTGCTTTCACTCTAATGACCACCTTCCTTTATTTGTAACCACCAAGAGTCAAGAAGTTCTAAAACTGATTTATATTCCCAGTGTACAATATTTTATTTTTCAATATGTTTCTTTTGTTCAATAAGTTCAACAGTGAAAAATAGGAAAAACATTCTAAAGGTAATAAAGAAAAACAATCTGAAAACAAAAGTGTGCGTTTGTTCAACTTTCGTTGTGCGATATTTTGATGGGTAGCCCGCTCTTGACATCCCTGTCATCTTGCGCTCATAAGTTAAGTTGCTTTTAAGATACGGAATTGAAACTTAGCTAACAGTTACAAGAAGGATCAATAAATAACATCTGAAAAAATGACATTCTTTTGTTGTACCATCACAAAATGCGATTCATTTTCTACGTGTAACCTTTTTATGGGACACCTTGTATATGCAATGGAAAAACTGAATACCAGTGAAGCTATATCATCAGTTATATCAATTTATTTAAATGAAGCGCCTAAAGTCAGGTGGGTGGTAAAGATGATTGCATCGACAGCTAACCCCTCCTCTATAGACTTCAGACCCACACAAGCACACATTTGGGATACGTGGGAACAATGGTACCACTTTACACATGACTGCCCTTACACATGACTGTATTGTGGCCACTTATTGATACTCGCCTGTTGTGTAGAGCGTTAATATGATGCCGGATATGGATCGAAACAATGGTACCACTTTTATGAATAGCCTCAAACGAACAAAGCATTATATAATCTATTGCGACTCTATTTCTATTAAAAGCTCTTTGGGAGAAAGTCAATTTTTTTTTAAAAATTTCCTTTTCAAGGATAATTAATTGTATCATGGGCTGGCTGGGGTGGCTAGCTACGGGGCATTTTGAAAAAAGCCCACTAACCGCTGCACAGTGGGCCAGGGCGGAATCAAAGTGTGCCAAAATTCAAATTTGGTGAATGTGGAATTTCTAATTTTTTTCAGTTGTTTGAGAACGAAAACATTCTAAAGTATATTGTTTGGCCCATAATTTATGTTTCGATGGATTTCATAAGTGTCGTTTAGTCATGAATTTGACCCAAAATTGTCATAGTTTCTCTTAAAATGGTAAAAGTGTGAATTTTGAAAACAACTAATGTAACGTTAGTAAATGAGAAACTGTTGTCTTGCCATTGTGCATATATCATACCTAATAGTAGTCAAACCAAATCATTAAAGTCAAAATATAAATAATTGTATTAATCAGGAGTAATGAGGGGGCTAATTTGGTGAAATACGGTAAAAATATGCATTTTTGGGAAAAAATAGAAATTTAGTTTGGATTCCTGTCGATTCCTGTACAGAAACTAGTTTTATTAGTTGCAGACAAGTTTTAGAACTATGTTGATGGCAATTGTTTTTGCAAATATTTGCATTCCAGGGTCAATCCAATGTACCCCATTTGCTCACTTTTCAGCTAATTTTGATGGATCAGTGCACAGCGTACGGGTTTATCCAGGGTGGGTTCAGATGGATGAGTGCACAGCGTACGGGTTTATCCAGGGTGGGTTTATCATGTCATGTGCATAGCGCCCTCATATTACCTACATACCCTTGGTATCATTGTGGTTTTCACTACAACTCTGCCTATAAGAAATAGCATTTTTAAATGCTAAAAGGTCTCAATATTTTAATACATCATTGATAAAGATAAAGCAAAATCATGGCATCATTATCAAGAACATTTTTTTAATGCTGCTTATTCAGCAGGTTCACCTTCATCATAAATTCATCATACCATGTATGTATGGATGTTTTACGCATTAATCATAGAATTGAACTCCAGTTTGAAAGGTATGAAAGCTTTCTTTATCGTTTACGTGAACGATGGAATAACGTTGTGGACCAGTTCACATGACTCAAAATAAAGGCTGGCAAGGGAGGTGTAATGAGCGTGAACCTGGTTTGGATGCAGAGGGAGTGTGCCTGTAACAGACACAGCCTCATTCATTCTCATGTCACTAGGTCAAGCTCTTGGAATTTCCATGTCCCAAGCAGTGGCGTAGATTTCTTTTTGACATTGGGGGGGATGGGGTTGGAAAACATTCTTGAAGTATAGTGAAAGCGCGAAAATGTGTACTTTTGGGGCTAAAATGGGCAAATATGAGGATAATTTGGTCAGAAACTTATATTCAGGTGTCAACATTGGGGGGATGATTGTATGGAGCATCCCCCCCTGGCAAAATATTGGGGGGATAAATCCCCCCATCCCCCCCGGGATCTACGCCTATGGTCCCAAGAGTTGGTTCAAATACCAAAAAATCTTTTTTCTACCATGCAACTCTTGATTGGAATAACCTACCTTCGCATATCAAATCCATTCTGGACAAATGTACTTATAAACATGCTATGAAAAAATACCTGGCTAGAGTTGCTATGACCCATGAGTCTGCTGAATTTGTGTAGCTTACTCCTTTAGGTCCCCGCCTTTATTTTATCTTATTGTTTCGCACGCTTCCAGGCATCTTTTTGTTCTTTTGTGGGACCCCATTGGAATTAAGTCTACACAGGAAGCTAGACTTTATGGGTCATCCTGGCAATTCAGCATTTTGGTGTCTTTTTGGTGTGCAGCTTTTCAATGTGTTAATTTTTTGTATGTTTCATTGTACAATTTTATGTCGCTTTTTGCCAAATAAATATGAATGAATGAATGAATGAATGAATGAGCCACCAGAAAAGGACCAGCTCAGATCGCGCGCCAAATAAGTTTTCCAGTCCAGAAATTTCATTTTTTTCTCAGCCTTGCAAAAAATAGGCAGAGGTGGGAATCGAACACGGGACGTCGGTGTTGTAAAACCTACTGCGTTACCACTGAGCCAACTGACAATCAGCTATGAGAAGTTTGATAGTAATCCTTGATATTGCTGAATAGAATAAATCAATACTGATAGGTCTATTTATCTAATGTACGATGCTATTCAAATTGGCCTATAAACTAGGAATATAATGTGAAATGACTATCAATCGATCAATCAATCAAGTTGTCAAGTTATCAACAATCAATCCGACGTAGGCCTATCATGGAATATTACTAACTAGGCCTACTAACTAATATACCAAATAAATAAAATAAATAAATAAGTCAGTCATACTGCAGTTACTGTCCGTTTTCCTATACACAATACACAGTGCTCTTTCCCATTGACGCGTGACCTTTACAAATAGCCCTACGTTAACAGTATGGGGATATGACTAGTTAACGTCGCTGTGTGAAAAATAACCGGCCAATATTAAAAGTACTCTTCTAAAGTTCTAGAAAATATAGTTTTTAACATGTCCTAAATTTTTAGCTAATTTAGATGTTTGGAAATATTCGTACTTTGGTGTTTTAGTTAATGTTATAGGTAATAGTACATTGCCTAGTTAACGTCGCTGTGTGAAAAATAACCGGCCAATATTAAAAGTACTCTTCTAAAATTCTAGACAATATAGTTTTGTAACATGTCCTAAATTTTAGCAAATTTAGATGTTTGGAAATACTCGTACTTTGGTGTTTTAGGAAGGATTATGTAAACGACAGATAACACCAAAAATATGAAGAAATTATTTCTAAACCGTGTTAAGTCAAAAATCATTATGTTGCTCATTTTCAAGAATGCTGGTTTACAAAAAGCACGACATTGTCTGATTTCGTGAACAAAGCCACACATAACATTGTTTCATTTCGTTTCCTTTATAATCGGTTACCCAACTGAAGCTTTATTGCGATATCGCACATGAAAACAGTCACTTGTGCACAACCAGAGAAGATCCGATTTAATCAGTTGAGCTGTTTCAATGAGTGTTATCTTGGTTTAATAGCTTTTAATGGGGTTAAGTCCTGCAAAGGTCGAGATGAATTCTACTGTAGACATGACTGCATCATGTAAATAAATAAATAGGCATAGGCCTAAATAAATAAATAAATACATAATGCAGAATGCAGTTAGTAGGGTAGCTGCAGGTAATATGGGACAGCAGGTCATATGGGACACCTGTTTTCATTTTAACAAAAAGTAGCTTAGAGAAGGTACACACTTTAAGTTGATTTGTTAAGTGTTTAGAGACATCAATTGTGCTTCTAGAAATGCAGTTTTGGAGTCTGTGTATCAAACTCCTGGAAATCAATGCCAAAAAGAGTGAAATTGCCCAAAAATTTACGTCGTTTTTTTGGCCTGATATTAAATCAATGACGCCACATTTTATGATTGTGTATCCAAATACTCTGGTACTGAGGGTGCATTTGTCACTTTTATGATCTTTAGGTGATGGGTTAAGCTTATCAGCAGGTAAAATTCCACTGAAAAGTGGCACTTTCCTTTTATAAATGATTATTTTCTCTGATTTTCAACTGAATGGGTGCAAGTAATATGGGACACATAGGAAATTGTGTGCATTGTCAATGCGAAAAGCAAAACTATTTAGAAAATTGAATTTTCTTGTTGAAATTTGCATTTAACATTCAAAATCATGTAACAAAATGTTTTTAGAACAAAAGAGTGATTTTCTGAACATTTTGATTTTCACCATAGAGATAACACAGTGTCCCATATTACCTGCACATGCAGGTAATATGGGACTCTTGACGATGACGTCATTTTGACGTCATAGCGTCCAAACAAACATAAAAACAAGGTAGCATTGCCTGTTTTATTAATCTTAAAGGACAGGTTGTTCATCATAACAATCTCTTTTGGGCATATCTTCTATAGTTTTTATGCACATAAGCTAAACGTCCTTAATGGTCCCATAACGTACCCAATCAAGCGAACATATCAAGGTCATATCAGGGCGTTATACAAAGAATGGTCAAAGGTCAACGTTTCCAAAGAAGTATAGTAATAGATGTAGACACAAGCTTTCGTGCGGGAAACATAAACACATAGTCGTCAGTCGTGTGTTTTTTATGAGATTTGATACGGCGCTGAAGTCTATTGGCTGTCCCAAAATCAGTACCAGACCCGGTTTCCAGACGGCAATGTGTGTGTTGTTACAAGGAATGCAAACTCATTTTATCAATGAGTGAACCACATAGGAGGAATACGACATCTATCGTGA